>NC_135520.1:13350677-13353177 GCF_051989575.1 Stigmatopora nigra
TGTCTGTCTGTCTGTGTCTGTCTGTCTGTGTCTGTCTGTCTGTGTCTGTCTGTCTGTGTCTGTCTGTGTCTGTCTGTCTGTGTCTGTCTGTCTGTGTCTGTCTGTGTCTGTCTGTGTCTGTCTGTCTGTCTGTGTCTGTCTGTCTGTCTGTCTGTCTGTCTGTCTGTGTCTGTCTGTGTCTGTCTGTGTCTGTCTGTGTCTGTCTGTGTCTGTCTGTCTGTGTCTGTCTGTGTCTGTCTGTGTCTGTCTGTGTCTGTCTGTCTGTGTCTGTCTGTCTGTGTCTGTCTGTGTCTGTCTGTCTGTGTCTGTCTGTCTGTGTCTGTCTGTGTCTGTCTGTCTGTGTCTGTCTGTCTGTGTCTGTCTGTCTGTGTCTGTCTGTCTGTGTCTGTCTGTCTGTGTCTGTCTGTCTGTGTCTGTCTGTCTGTGTCTGTCTGTCTGTGTCTGTCTGTCTGTGTCTGTCTGTCTGTGTCTGTCTGTCTGTGTCTGTCTGTCTGTGTCTGTCTGTCTGTGTCTGTCTGTCTGTGTCTGTCTGTCTGTGTCTGTCTGTCTGTGTCTGTCTGTCTGTGTCTGTCTGTCTGTGTCTGTCTGTCTGTGTCTGTCTGTCTGTGTCTGTCTGTCTGTGTCTGTCTGTCTGTCTGTGTCTGTCTGTCTGTGTCTGTCTGTCTGTGTCTGTCTGTCTGTCTGTGTCTGTCTGTCTGTGTCTGTCTGTCTGTGTCTGTCTGTCTGTGTCTGTCTGTCTGTGTCTGTCTGTCTGTGTCTGTCTGTCTGTGTCTGTCTGTCTGTGTCTGTCTGTCTGTGTCTGTCTGTCTGTCTGTGTCTGTCTGTCTGTGTCTGTCTGTCTGTGTCTGTCTGTCTGTCTGTGTCTGTCTGTGTCTGTCTGTCTGTGTCTGTCTGTCTGTGTCTGTCTGTCTGTGTCTGTCTGTCTGTGTCTGTCTGTCTGTGTCTGTTTGTCTGTGTCTGTCTGTCTGTGTCTGTCTGTCTGTGTCTGTCTGTCTGTCTGTGTCTGTCTGTCTGTGTCTGTCTGTCTGTGTCTGTCTGTCTGTGTCTGTCTGTCTGTGTCTGTCTGTCTGTGTCTGTCTGTCTGTGTCTGTCTGTGTCTGTCTGTCTGTGTCTGTCTGTGTCTGTCTGTGTCTGTCTGTGTCTGTCTGTGTCTGTCTGTGTCTGTCTGTCTGTGTCTGTCTGTCTGTGTCTGTCTGTCTGTGTCTGTCTGTGTCTGTCTGTGTCTGTCTGTGTCTGTCTGTCTGTGTCTGTCTGTCTGTGTCTGTCTGTCTGTGTCTGTCTGTCTGTGTCTGTCTGTCTGTGTCTGTCTGTCTGTGTCTGTCTGTCTGTGTCTGTCTGTCTGTGTCTGTCTGTCTGTGTCTGTCTGTCTGTGTCTGTCTGTCTGTGTCTGTCTGTCTGTGTCTGTCTGTCTGTGTCTGTCTGTCTGTGTCTGTCTGTCTGTGTCTGTCTGTCTGTGTCTGTCTGTCTGTCTGTCTGTCTGTGTCTGTCTGTCTGTGTCTGTCTGTCTGTGTCTGTCTGTCTGTGTCTGTGTCTGTCTGTGTCTGTGTCTGTCTGTGTCTGTGTCTGTCTGTGTCTGTGTCTGTCTGTCTGTGTCTGTCTGTCTGTGTCTGTCTGTCTGTGTCTGTCTGTCTGTGTCTGTCTGTCTGTGTCTGTCTGTCTGTGTCTGTCTGTCTGTGTCTGTCTGTCTGTGTCTGTCTGTCTGTGTCTGTCTGTCTGTGTCTGTCTGTCTGTGTCTGTCTGTCTGTGTCTGTCTGTCTGTGTCTGTCTGTCTGTGTCTGTCTGTCTGTGTCTGTCTGTCTGTGTCTGTCTGTCTGTGTCTGTCTGTCTGTGTCTGTCTGTCTGTGTCTGTCTGTCTGTGTCTGTCTGTCTGTGTCTGTCTGTCTGTGTCTGTCTGTCTGTGTCTGTCTGTCTGTGTCTGTCTGTCTGTGTCTGTCTGTCTGTGTCTGTCTGTCTGTCTGTGTCTGTCTGTCTGTCTGTGTCTGTCTGTCTGTGTCTGTCTGTGTCTGTCTGTGTCTGTCTGTGTCTGTCTGTGTCTGTCTGTCTGTGTCTGTCTGTCTGTGTCTGTCTGTCTGTGTCTGTCTGTCTGTGTCTGTCTGTCTGTGTCTGTCTGTCTGTGTCTGTCTGTCTGTGTCTGTCTGTCTGTGTCTGTCTGTCTGTGTCTGTCTGTCTGTGTCTGTCTGTCTGTGTCTGTCTGTCTGTGTCTGTCTGTCTGTGTCTGTCTGTCTGTGTCTGTCTGTCTGTGTCTGTCTGTCTGTGTCTGTCTGTCTGTGTCTGTCTGTCTGTGTCTGTCTGTCTGTGTCTGTCTGTCTGTGTCTGTCTGTCTGTGTCTGTCTGTCTGTCTGTGTCTGTCTGTCTGTGTCTGTCTGTCTGTGTCTGTCTGTCTGTGTCTGTCTGTCTGTGTCTGTCTGTCTGTGTCTGTCTGTCTGTCTGTGTCTGTCTGTCTGTCTGTGTCTGTCTGTCTGTCTGTGTCTGTCTGTCTGTCTGTGTCTGTCTGTCTGTC
>NC_135520.1:13378177-13410677 GCF_051989575.1 Stigmatopora nigra
CTGAAAAATCATATGGTCATAGGTATTCAAACTGCTCAGTATTGTGTAGAAGCACCCTTTTGTGCTAGTACAGTCATCAGTCTTCCTGGGAATTATGCAACTTTTTCACCTGGATTTGTGTTTCCTCTGCCATTCTTCTCTGAAGATCCTTCCAGTTCTGTCCGGTTGGATGGTGAACATTGGGGGACAGCGTTGAAGTTGAACCATGTCATATAGGTAATGGAGCCATCGCCACTATTCTGAAGATTACAATTGTACACCCAAGATAAGATTCGAACGGTACAGATCTCTAAATTTCTCTTTGTGTATGAGCTTTAACTGAAAATCACAGGAAGGTCGGAACCCAGCGTGGATTTAAAGCTTGACCTCAGGACTGAAACCCACAGGCTCACCACTCCGGGCCGGCATATGAATAAAAAGTAGTGATGATTGTTTGAATATCATTCACTCATATTCCATACTGCCCATCCTCTAAATTACAGGAGTCAAAGTGGCGGCCCGGGGGCCAAATCTGGCCCGCCGCATCATTTTGTACGGCCCGATTAAGTAAATCATGAGTGCCAACTTTCTGTTTTAGGAACAAATTCAAATGAAGATTATAGATGTATTTTATATTTCCAGATTTTCCCCTTTTAAATCAATAATTGCAATTTTTATCCATTTTTTTCTTTTGGGGTTTTTAGATCAAAAAGCATTTTGCAAAATCTAAAAATAAATATTTAAAAATATTTGTGGTTTTCCACTTTAATAATGAATATAATTAAGAAATATATTTCAATTTGAAATGAAAAACATGATTATATTTTTTCCCTTACTAAGAAAGAAAAGTAAATAAACAGTTTTATATCTATAAAAAACTGAATATTTAGGGCTTTTGATCCAGTTCTTACAATCCAATTTTAAAAGAAATCAAAATATTATATCTAAAATGGTCCGGCCCACATGAAAACGAGTTGATGTTATTGCGGCCCACGAACCAACCCAAGCTATGGCTTGAGAGCCATATGTGGCTCTTTTGATGGGTGTATATGGCTCTCCGCGAACCTGTGGTAAAATAAGGAAACTGCTGGTGAGGGACCTAACGCGCCAATGGGAGCTAGCACCTTTTTTAAATCATATTTTTTTCTTCATTAGACTCTTCTGTATGCATACTCTCATTGATTAGCAACAGTGAAATAATGTTCTCAAAATAATTCATACTTTTTTTTTTACTTTCAAAGTGGCGAAATGAATAATACATGCTCACATTTTCATGTATTTTTACTAATAAAATTCTGAGTATGGCTCTCAAAGAAAAATGTTTGAAAAAATGAATTGTTTATGGCTCTCTGTTACGACTCCCCCTGGGGTATGATATACCAGGGAGTCGCGACTATCACAGCAGACAGGTTCGGTCAAAGATGAGTTCAAACACACATTGCAAGTAGCCTTCAGTTATTTTTATTTACAATAAAGTCAATAAAACAGACTACGGGATAACATAGGGGAAGCACGAGATATTAAAGTGGCACCCTCAAATAAACACGGTAAAACCCCCTCCCAGACAGGTGTCCAAATGAACACCCACAAAAATACAGGAAATAAGACCGAAGGATGCCACTGTTAAACTGATGTAATATAATCTAGACAGGGGAATAACTGTGTCTAAATGCACAAACTATATGTATACCCATGGTGTCTAAACTTATCTCAAGTCCCCCTATGCAACCCAAAATCATTAACAACACATACAAAATATAACGGAGTAACATACTCACAAGCCTGCAACTCAGCAAGGCATCAAGGATAAGGGCAAAGGCCAGGGCAAGGGCAAAGGCAAGGGGTGAACTGACAACTGAAAAGGCTTTAAATAAGGGCAGGAGGGATGATTGGGGAATTAATTACAGCCGTGTTGGCCTGGGCAGGGCTCTGTCACAGGGGTGGAGCCACAGTGGCAGATACCGGTAAAGAAAGGAAAGCACACACCTCCTACATAGTGTGTGTCCAGGCTGCCAGCCGTAACACCTCCCCCCTCAAGAGTCAACCTGTTGACGAAATCGAACCACCAACCTGCCTCAATCAATCAATACACTCCAGTTAACTCTCCTAAACTTGAAATAGGGCGTTATACATAATTTCTTCTGCGCCGGCTTCCATTTTTGCACCGATATCCTCTTCTGCGCCAGCGTGCTTTACTGCGCCCCCTTTTGCGGCGGCCAGTCACGAGACAAGGAAGTGGTTGATCCGGCGGGCATCCACACCAGCCGATGACAAGGCGTGGCCGGTCTGGCGGGCGTCCGCGCCGGCCGGTGATGAGCCGTGGCCGATCTGGCGGGCGTCCATGCCAGCCAGAAACGAGACGAGGAAGTGGTCGGTCCGGTGGGCGTCCGCGCCAGCCGATGACAAGGCGTGGCCGGTCTGGCGGGCGTCCGCGCCGGCCGGTGATGAGCCGTGGCCGATCTGGCGGGCGTCCACGCCAGCCGAGGACAAGGCGTGGCCGGTCTGGCTGGCGTCCGCGCCGGCCGGTAATGAGCTGTGGCCGATCTGGCGGGCGTCCACGCCAGCCAGAAATGAGACGAGGAAGTGGTTGGTCCGGCGGGCGTCCGCGCCAGCCGGTGACAAGGCGTAGCCGGTCTGGCGGGCGTCCGTGCCGGCCGATGATGAGCCGTGGCCGATCTGGCGGGCATCCGCGCTGGTCCTTTAAGTCTTGGCCAAGCCCCCTTCCTTTAGGAGACACTAGAATTTTAGAACGGTCAGGCACCTTACCCTGGTTGTTCGGAGGGTCGCCAACTCCCTCGTCCAGGGGTGCCAGAGCTTTGCCGCTCTTGCAGTCGCCGGCACCATCATCCAGGGGCGCCGGAGCATTGCTACCACTTCTGGGCGGGCAGTCGCTGGCCAGAACGGTGCTTGGCAGAACAGTGCTAGAAAGAACTGTGCCTGGAAGGCCGGCCGGCACCGGAAGCCTGGTTAGTGGCTTCGGCACGGGTGCGACTGGCGGCCCCAGGGGCGACAGGAGTACTTTGCGTGGCCTCGGCACCGGAACTTGGGGTGCTTTCTGCAGGCTAATCTCCGCGGCGGGCATTTTCTTCATGCATTGTGCTATTTTATTTCTTTCTTCTTCGAATGCGTTTTCCTTTTCAAGCCACTCTTGCTCCAATTTTTCCTTTTCTAAATTGTCCTGCTCCAAAATATTTTCTCTTTCAATCAGTTCTTTTTCTTTTCGCTCTGCTTCCAAGGCCTTTTCTCTTTCTAGTCGATCTTGCTCTAAGGCCTTTTCTCTTTCTAGTCGATCTTGCTCCAAGGCTTTTTCTTTCTCTTGCCTCTTAAATTCCAAAACTCTTTCTTGCTCAAGACGTGCTTTCTCTAGACGTGCTTTCTCTAGACGTGCTTTCTCTAGACGTGCTTTCTCTAGACGTGCTTTCTCTAGACGTGCTTTCTCTAGACGTGCTTTCTCTAGACGTGCTTTCTCTAGACGTGCTTTCTCTAGACGTGCTTTCTCTAGACGTGCTTTCTCTAGACGTGCTTTCTCTAGACGTGCTTTCTCTAGACGTGCTTTCTCTAGACGTGCTTTCTCTAGACGTGCTTTCTCTAGACGTGCTTTCTCTAGACGTGCTTTCTCTAGACGTGCTTTCTCTAGACGTGCTTTCTCTAGACGTGCTTTCTCTAGACGTGCTTTCTCTAGACGTGCTTTCTCTAGACGTGCTTTCTCTAGACGTGCTTTCTCTAGACGTGCTTTCTCTAGACGTGCTTTCTCTAGACGTGCTTTCTCTAGACGTGCTTTCTCTAGACGTGCTTTCTCTAGACGTGCTTTCTCTAGACGTGCTTTCTCTAGACGTGCTTTCTCTAGACGTGCTTTCTCTAGACGTGCTTTCTCTAGACGTGCTTTCTCTAGACGTGCTTTCTCTAGACGTGCTTTCTCTAGACGTGCTTTCTCTAGACGTGCTTTCTCTAGACGTGCTTTCTCTAGACGTGCTTTCTCTAGACGTGCTTTCTCTAGACGTGCTTTCTCTAGACGTGCTTTCTCTAGACGTGCTTTCTCTAGACGTGCTTTCTCTAGACGTGCTTTCTCTAGACGTGCTTTCTCTAGACGTGCTTTCTCTAGACGTGCTTTCTCTAGACGTGCTTTCTCTAGACGTGCTTTCTCTAGACGTGCTTTCTCTAGACGTGCTTTCTCTAGACGTGCTTTCTCTAGACGTGCTTTCTCTAGACGTGCTTTCTCTAGACGTGCTTTCTCTAGACGTGCTTTCTCTAGACGTGCTTTCTCTAGACGTGCTTTCTCTAGACGTGCTTTCTCTAGACGTGCTTTCTCTAGACGTGCTTTCTCTAGACGTGCTTTCTCTAGACGTGCTTTCTCTAGACGTGCTTTCTCTAGACGTGCTTTCTCTAGACGTGCTTTCTCTAGACGTGCTTTCTCTAGACGTGCTTTCCCTAGACGTGCTTTCCCTAGACGTGCTTTCCCTAGACATGCTTTCCCTAGACATGCTTTCCCTAGACATGCTTTCCCTAGACATGCTTTCCCTAGACATGCTTTCCCTAGACATGCTTTCCCTAGACATGCTTTCTCTAGACGTGCAAGCTCCAAAGCTTTTTCTCTCTCTTGCCTCTTAAATTCCAAAACTCTTTCTTTCTCAAGCCGTTCTTGCTCAAGACGTGCTTTCTCTAGACGTGCAAACTCCAAAGCTTTTTCTTTTGCAAGCCATTCTTGAGCTACACGTGCTTTCTCTACACGCTCAAGCTCCAAAGCTTTTTCTTTCTCATGGCCAAACTCAGCCACGGCCTGTCCAGGCTTTAATTTGTGATTTCTGAACTTTTGGCGGTACGCCTCAGGCACCAGTTCGTAAACGCGCAACACTGCTGCTTTTACCTTATCATATACCAACCCGTCTTCTATCGACAGTGTACTCAAAGCTTCGAGGCCTTTCCCTGACAGTTTCCTTTGTAAGACTAGAGCCCAGCCTTCTTCTGGCCATTTATGGGACAGTGCTATCCGTTCAAATGCACTAAACCACACCTCGACGTTCGTCCCACGGAACGGCGGTACAAGCGGAAGGCTTTCACTAACTTTAAACCCCCTACTTTCTACCATATTAAAACTCTTTGAGAGTTCAATGTCCAGCCTTTTTAGTTCAATCTCCTTTTCCTTGAGGGCTAGCTGATGGGCATACTCCCTATCCCTAGCCTCATATTGCATACGTAATATCTTTAGAGCAATGGGGGCATTTTCCCCAATAGATACAGCACCATATCCCTTTGGTTTTCCTTTTAAACAAGCCCTGGGATTTATAACTAGAGCCTTTACATTCAAGGTGACACCATCCCTGCCTACCTCATCTTTCTCCATCCTGCCTGATTCCTCAGAATCGACTAGAGACTGAGAGGAAACACCCGCAGATGCTCCTCCTGTGGCTTCCAAGTACTGCGCTGCTATTAATATATGGATAACCTCCTGCTTCAATTCAGCTAGCCTGGTAGTCCTGGACAGAGTGAACCCTAGATGAGCGGCAAGACCTAACAGATCTCTCCTCTTACATTGGTCAACCTGATCTACAGTGCCAAGTTAAAAAAAGGAACTCTTCCGCATCAAAGTCCATCCTGCTAGTTACAGCACTACACTAGACTGAATGATAGCTATTAAATGTGTCTACCTTAACACTGCTTGCCCAGCCTTCACCGGCCTACTGCACATGCAGTCCGTACCACCAATGACCAAACTGCTGCTGTGATAACCAATCTTAATGATCTCCCGGACGAGCCCCCACTTGTTACGACTCCCCCTGGGGTATGATATACCAGGGAGTCGCGACTATCACAGCAGACAGGTTCGGTCAAAGATGAGTTCGAACACACATTGCAAGTAGCCTTCAGTTATTTTTATTTACAATAAAGTCAATAAAACAGACTACGGGATAACATAGGGGAAGCACGAGATATTAAAGTGGCACCCTCAAATAAACACGGTAAAACCCCCTCCCAGACAGGTGTCCAAATGAACACCCACAAAAATACAGGAAATAAGACCGAAGGATGCCACTGTTAAACTGATGTAATATAATCTAGACAGGGGAATAACTGTGTCTAAATGCACAAACTATATGTATACCCATGGTGTCTAAACTTATCTCAAGTCCCCCTATGCAACCCAAAATCATTAACAACACATACAAAATATAACAGGGAGTAACATACTCACAAGCCTGCAACTCAGCAAGGCATCAAGGATAAGGGCAAAGGCCAGGGCAAGGGCAAAGGCAAGGGGTGAACTGACAACTGAAAAGGCTTTAAATAAGGGCAGGAGGGATGATTGGGGAATTAATTACAGCCGTGTTGGCCTGGGCAGGGCTCTGTCACAGGGGTGGAGCCACAGTGGCAGATACCGGTAAAGAAAGGAAAGCACACACCTCCTACATAGTGTGTGTCCAGGCTGCCAGCTGTAACACTCTCTTTGTCAAAAAGGTTCCCGACCCCTGCTCTAAAGGGTCGCGGGGGTGGCAGCGAAAGGCAGACTACACCCAGACTGGTCGCCAGTCAGTCGTAGGGCACACAGAGAGACAGACAACAACTCACGCTGCCACCAAGAGGGAATCAGACCCAGACGGCCCACACCAAAGGCAGGGGGAAGAACCACTGTGTCATCGGTTGTCTGGTTGCACTGGGAAGGCATGATAAAAGCGAGAGAGATAAGTGTTTCCTAAGCAAAAAGACAGGTGTTGCAAGCAGGAATGTTGGCACCAAGACCAAAAATGTTCAAACGTTGTAAGAGTGTTCTATTTTTCACATATATTTGTTTACTTGAGTTTCATTATGTTGTCTTTTTGTGGCTTACATTTGCGAAGTAGTGTTTAATGCCAAAAGTTTAGTTGGAATAATTTTGACAAAAATCTGATTTGATAATTTTTTTCACTCATTTTATTTATTGTCGGGATAGTAAAGCAGGGATCCTGTCATGTATACAAAATATATTCTCGCCAGCATTACTCACTAATCATGTACTGTATGTTCACACTTAAAAGTCTAACATTTTCACCAAATTGAAGGCTGCACCTTTTAGGCCAGGGCATCTTTTCTGTGCACTAAAGTCAAAGTTCTGCAGATGTTGCTATGTGACGTTGACCGCATGATTGTCTGGTTTAAATTCTTGCTGACGCGCTGAAGTGAAATTATGGACGTAACTGAGGAGTCAGTTAACATAGCTCCAGCCCGTGATGAGGCGGGGATGTGTATGGTCCGGTGGGCGTCCGCGCGAGCCCGAGACGAAACGTGGGAGTGGCCAGTCCGGCTGGCGTCCGTGCCGGCCCGAAACGAGGCAAGGGGGTGGCCAGTCAGGGGGGCGTCCGCGTCGGCCCGAGACGCGGCATACGAGTAGCCAAATTGCCGGGCGTCCGCGCCGGCCCTTGACAAGGCGTGGCAGTGACCGGTCCAGCGGGGGTCCGCGCCGCCCGGTGACAAGGAGTCGGAGTGCCCGGTCCGGCGGGCGTCTGCACCGACATTCGGAGAGGAGTGGGAGTGGCTGGTCCGGCGGACATCCCCGCTGATCCCTTTAAGTGATGGCCAAGCACCCTGCCCTTAACAGACACAAGAATTCTAGAAAAGTCGTCGGGCGCCTTACCCTGGCTGATCTGGGGACCCAGAGAGTCGCTGCCGGCATGGGGAACCAGGTTAATAGCTTCGGCACGGGTGCAGCTGGCGGCCCAGCCAGCATAGGGAATATTGTGCGTGGCTTCGGCCCGGGTGCGACTGTGTGTGTAAGCGTGTGTGTGTACGTGTGCATGTGTGCACGTGTACGTGTGCGTGTGTGCACGCGCGTGTGTGTGTGCGAGTGTGTGCGAGTGTGTGCGTGCGCTGAATAGACTGAATAATTCTCAAAATGTTTCTTAAAAACAATTTTAAAAAAATCCGTCCTGAATCATATCTACGTCACCACGTAAAAATGAGCCTTAACGTGTGTAAATCCAAAAAACAATTCAGTTAACTATGGTTGTTTTAGTGGAGAATATCAATAATTTTACGTCCGTTACAATTGAACCCGCCAGAGAAGTTTTCTGACGTAGGAAGGCCGCTTGTTACTTACGCCGCTGACTCCGCCTTTATACATCTCACCCCGTTTGTGATTTGTTTGGTAGCATCAGTCGTAGCGGGACACCCGTGAAGGTACCGATCTTCTTGGGATGTCACGTGTGCTGGGGGCCTGCGTCTTCTGATGACGTTGCTTTACTCTCGCCATATGATTGGTCGAGGAGTTGAAATCCTCGCCGGGCAGATGCCTTTTTAAAAGTGTGCCAGTGATTCGTAATGCATTCACAAAATGGCATTTTAAAGTGTGTATATTCCTTATATTCCTATGTTACGACATCACACGCAGAGATGATTATTAACAATTTGATTTATAAAACAAACAAATAGGCTACCCGGTGGGCCAAGTGGTTAGCGAGTCGGCCTCACAGCTTTGGGGTCCTGGGTTCAAATCCAGGTCATTGCCCATCTTTGTGGAGTTTGCATGTTCTTCCCAAGCCTGCGTGAGTTTCCTCCGGGTGCTCCGGTTTCCTCCCACATTTCAAAAACATACACGATAGGCTGATTGGACAGTAGGAATTGCCACTAGGTAAGGGTGTGAGTGTCTACGGTTGTCCATCTCCTTGTGCCCTGCGATCGTCTGCCCACCGATTCAGGTCCCCCCCACCCCCCCCCCCCCCCCCCGCCTCTGACCCGTAGACAGCTCGGATTGGCTCCAGCACCCCTCGCGACCCCAAAGAGGATAAAGCCGTTCAGGAAATGAGATCAGGTGTACACATTTCTTTGTCGCTTACATCTCCCCACCCTCTCTCTGTTAATAAAATAAAATTATACACCCATTTTCGACTTCCCCATTTAAATGTATTGTGGTTTATTTGCTGCGTCTAAGCGTGCTACATAATCCAAGCCTTCTGGCGTCATCGGAAAGCGCAAAGCCCTCAGCACGTTGGCATCCCGAACAGATCGGGTACCTACACCGGCGCTAGATGGCCGCCCTTGGCTGACGCCGCTCACACTTACTTTATCCAACTAACCTTATATCTATTATCCAGATTAAAGTGAGTTTGACGGCAGAGCGTACAGGATACAGAGATTCTTCATGGTTTAAGTTGAACATATTTACTCTGAAAATGCGATAGGTACGTAATTTACGTCAACGTTAGGTCGAGACTAAGGCCCATTTTCACAGGAAATGATCCCTCAGTTACTGACGCACACATTGGGACAGGTGAGTTTATAAAACAGACGGATTTAATAGTACATTGGATCACCTGAACATGGTACAGCTGATGTTTTGCATACGCATTATAACTCTCTTTTGAGACGTTGGCCTTCTTAGCTTACACCTAGTTAGCGAACAAACTACTATGGTAAATGTGTTTTGTCGCTTTTAGTAAATGTTTCTAACCCCAGTTATATTTAAGACAAACATGCGTTTTGTTTTGCACGAATGAAGACAAAACTGAGTGTTCATAACCACGTATTAGGTGTAAATGTCCCCCATCTATTTTCGGCTAGTCATGGTAGCAAACTAATGTACACAAAACTATCAATGTTATTTTTATTTATCTATGCCTTGGCCTTTGACGTTTGGCAGCGACAGGACGAGGCATTCTCCACGCAGTCCTTATATTATCATTATCTAGCATGCTACTAACAACCTTCCCATTTACAGTTAGATTAGCCAGGTTTCTCCAAAAAGCTGTTCATGCTCTTCTCAAATGTTAACAAGTTGACATCAATATGAAATCGAAATGAATCAAACAAAACAGAACAAAATGGATTTGTATGGCTTTGATTTATCTTTTTTAATAACCACGTATGACTTAGGATTTGAGTCAACGTATGTCTGGAGTTTTCCCCAGTTCCCGGGATCACCAACAGGTGACGTCCAAAGACCGCCTAAGCACCACAACGGGCTATTCTAAAAAAATGTTAGGCATGATGGCTCATCTCATCTCATTTTCTGAACCGATTTATCCTCATTAGGATCACTGGGGGTGCTGGAACCAATCCAAACTGACTCTGGGTCAGAGGTTGGGGAAACCCTGAATCAGTGGCCAGCCGATCGCAGGGCGCAAGGAGACGGACAGCCATGCACACTCGCACCTCTATACCTAAGGGGCAATTTAGAGTGTCCAGTCAGCCTACCATGCACATTTTTGGAATGTGGGAGGAAATCTATGCTGGCCCGCGGATAACATACAAACACAGGTGGATGGACCTGGATTTGAACCCAGTACCTTAGATTTGTGAGGCCAACTCGCAAAGGACTTGGCCCACCGGGCCGCTCCGTAATAAGAAATATTAAACTGTATTTTTTTTTTTTTTAATAGCTGTTAAAACAAAGAAACCAGTAAGAGCGGATATGATAGTAACAGAGTACACAACGCCTGATCCTCCGGCCTGGTAAGCGCCGACAGCTTTTTAATCGTATCAGGGAGGGATCTCACTTTTTCCATGATAAGTGATGTAATGTTTTGTTGGAACTTCGCTACTTCTCTTGGCACTTTTGTCCAGCTCATTAAAGTAAAAACATAAAACATTAAAAACATTAAAAACATTAAAGTAAAAAGAATGCAGTACAAAGTAAAGTACAAAGAAAGATTAAGAAAAAATAAGATGTAATACAAAATAGAGCTTCGTTGCCTGCACAATTGCTCGCTTTGCTGTTAATCCACTCAAAAGTTATGGAGAGCACGATTGCTCTTAAGTGTTTAGGTGTTTGGTTGCTGTTTTTGGAAGGCAAGTCAAATGTAGAAAACTAGTGTCTTTTTCAAACATGTCGATCTGTGGCAAATAACTAGAACTCCCCAGCAATACAATTTGCCGTGTTCCTCGCAGGCTGTGAGCCAGGGATAAATACTCGTAGTTAGTGGACTGAAAGTGGCAGAAAAATAATTTTCCTGATGAGTCAGGCTTGCAATCGTTGGATTTGCCCAGACTAGCTTATTTTAAGTAGTACGTTATGAAAATGTAAATTGTCCAATTGTCAAGACCGATGTTTGATGTACATTAATTTCAAACTTTTTATTTTAATTTGACTGTCAATATGGTGAAATCAAATTAGAACTGGATTATTTCAGATCAAATGCAGCTACATAAAGGACCTGCACAGTTGCTCATTAAATCAAGGGCGTTTATATCGCGACTGCTATGCTTCAATTCGGCTCCTTCGCCGGTCCCACCTCTTATTTAGAATCATAAGACAGTTTTTTGCGCTATAAAAATATTATCTTTTGAAAATTGGGTTAGAAGGAAGAGGAGAATTTCAGTTACTCACAGCACAGCAGACGTGTATACAATTACAGTGTTCCCTCGCTTATCACGGTTGATGGGGACCGGGACCCACCGCAATAGCTGCATTTCCGCGAAGTAGGCGTGCTCCTTCAAAAATGCTTAAAGAAACGTATACCACGTGCACACAAGCACCACCAAGCAAAAACATCATAGTAGTCCGTATAGAGGATCTTCTGCAGTTTTTTGCACGTAAGAAACATCGTTATTGGGAGTTGTGAACATTGTTTTTTTTGGGCGGTGAAGATGTGCCTGTAAACAGCCATGACGTCATCAATGCGATTCCCGAACTCTCACCATGTTATTGACCATTTTTTTTGGCCTTTTTTTGATGCAATTACTAATTCTTATTGAATATTTTGTTTCCACCTCTTGTAAAATGATGTAATTTATAATTTTAACTTAATATCTTCAAATTTTTTATTTTTTTTCCCTGAAAAAAATCCGCGAAGCTCTGAGTCTGCGATAGCTGAAGCGCGAAGTAGCGAGGGAACACTGTATGTACAGGCATACAGAAGCAGGAGTTTGCCTTTAGGAAAATGTAAGGAAACTGACGGTCAATTTAAAAAGAAATGATGACGAATTTGACTTACCGTATTTTCACGACTATATGGCACATCACATTTAAAGGTGCAGTGTCAGTAACGAGTGCTATTGCTGTATTTGAGACACACAAGACGCATTACATTTATAGGCGCACCCACTAGATCAGGGGTCTCAAACTCAATCTACCTGGGGGCCGCAAGAGGTAGAGTCTGGTTGAGACTGAGCTGCATCAGGATTACCACAAGAAAAGCGCTGATAAAACATTCCAACGTTATCAAATATCTTTATTTTATAACAAAAAATAATGAATTAAATAAATTAACTTAAAGATGAATAAAACAAATCAATAAGTAATAAAACAATAAAATAATAATGAGAATACAGTAGATATACAGTGGGTGGCTAAGTAGTGAAAACTAATTATTTTTATTCCGTTTCAAATGTCTGTATTAACAGCTCTTTAAATTTTAACTTTCTGAACTTGAATGGAACATTGAACAGGAAATATTCTGGACACAACTTCTCTTGCCTACTTCTTGCTGCCAGAGACCTGGCAGCGCTTCTTCTCACATAGCTGAGTCACATTTTGCTTGAGGAAGGAAGCAGTGGAGACCCTCAATAGAGCTTGATGATGCTCATCAGTAAGTCTGGAACTATACTTGGACTTATTGAAGTTCAAGGTGGAGAAGAGTTTCTCACACAAGTATGTGCTTCCAAAAATGCACATGGTCTGCTTGAACATTCGGGAAAGTTCAGGGAAGCTGGGGGTCAACTCTCTCAAAAATTGCCCAAGCTTGTCTGCTTCTCCACTCACCTCCCTGAACTTGGCTTTGAGTGCAGAGTTCACTGCAGGTCATTGAGCTCCATTTGAAGTTCAGGAGGGGCATCTTGCACATCAAAGGAGAAGGGGTCCGCAAAGATTAGAAATGTGGCTTAGCGTGTCTTGAAGTCTGCAAATCCGTGATCAAATTCTTCCTGCAGCTTCGAAATGGCCTCCACATATCTCTCACCACTGAATGGTGTGCGTGCACCCACAAGAGCCTTGCATGCTGGGAAATGGAAAAGGTGTGTCTGAGAGAGCTGGGCTTTCCATGACAAAAGTTTAGTGCAGAATGCTCTTGCATTGTCATAGGCAGCACTGACAAGTTGCCTCTGGCCTTGTAGCTTCTTCTTCAGTACACTAAGTTATGTGTGATATCAACAAGAAAAGCTAAGTCCATGAGCCATTTCGGAACACTTAGCGCAAGAATAGCAACCCTGTCTATCTCCATGAACTATTTTACTTCTGCTCTCAACTCAAAAAATCTCTTTAACACATTTCCCCTGCTGAGCCAACGTACCCCAGTGAATTAGAGCACATCCCCATATTCCGATACCATTTCCTCCAAAAAAAGCACGGAACCTTCTATGCTTTACGCCGCTGGATCTTTTTAACTTTCAGTCGCGCGGTTCTGTGCCACATGCGCACATTCGCTCTCCGATCGTATTGGATTACGGCAGCTCTCTGAGCCCAGCAGATTGATCGGTTTCACGGTTTCTCCTCCGCCCCGCTGATTGGAGGAATGAATGAATGAATGAGTGAGCGAGGCAGTGGACAGCCCGGCCAATGTCCCGCCCTCCAGAGCCGTATACCTCAACGTGATTGGTTTATCCAGCTCCGAACACAGTGTCATTCATATCAATCTTGCGGGCCTAACGGACATTAATCTTGCATATTAAGAAACGGGCCGCAAATTATCGTCCCACGGGCTGCAGTTGACCCGCGAGCCGCGAGTTTGAGACTCCTGCACTAGATAGAGTTGCGCTAAAGGGAATGTCAAGGAAAAGTCAAATAGTTCAGCCAACCTTTATTAATATATTACAAATCTGCTTTGTGACAACTCCAGTCACTCCCAACATGAATAAACAACTTTAAAAAAAATCTCCAAAGTTAAAGTGTTAGTATTTTCGTGACACAGCAAATAGCACAATAACTCGTTAAACCTAATGTTGAACAGGTAGGCACACACATATACATTCACGCACGCACGCGTACGTATACATATATACACATATACACGAATGCACACACACGTACATACACACATACACACATACACACATACACACATACACACATACACACACACACATACACACATACACACACACACATACACACATACTGAACATACGCACATACGCACATACGCTCACACACACCTACACACACCTACACACCTACACACACCTACACACACCTACACACACCTACACACACCTACACACACCTACACACCTACACACACCTACACACCTACACACCTACACACCTACACACCTACACACCTACACACCTACACACATACGCACATACGCACCTACGCACATACACACCTACACACATACACACCTACACACATACACACATACACACATACACACATACACACACACATACACACATACACACACACACATACACACATACACACACACACATACACACATACTGAACATACGCACATACGCACATACGCTCACACGCACCTACGCACCTACACACCTACACACACCTACACACAACTACACACACCTACACACCTACACACACCTACACACACCTACACACACCTACACACACCTACACACACCTACACACACCTACACACACTTACACACACCTACACACACCTACACACACCTACACACACCTACACACACCTACACACACCTACACACACCTACACACACCTACACACACCTACACACACCTACACACACCTACACACACCTACACACACCTACACACACCTACACACACCTACACACACCTACACACACCTACACACACCTACACACACCTACACACACCTACACACACCTACACACACCTACACACACCTACACACCTACACACCTACACACCTACACACCTACACACCTACACACCTACACACATACGCACATACGCACCTACGCACATACACACCTACACACATACACACCTACACACATACACACCTACACACATACACACCTACACACATACACACCTACACACATACACACCTACACACATACACACCTACACACATACACACCTACACACATACACACCTACACACATACACACCTACACACATACACACCTACACATACACACCTACACATACACACAAAAGTGTCTCGGGGGAGCACCTGTAAACTCGCTGGTGGAAATTCTTCTTAAAATTACGTGGAAAGGTGTTCAGCTATGCGGAGCGTTTAGGGCACATAATGTAAAAACAATGATTCATATATAAACTCTGCTTTCAGCTTTAACAAATAAAAGTTGAGTTTACTCACCTAGTCCAGGTGAAGAAATCCAATCATCTAGTAGTATCTGACAGCGTGTCTAGCCACCATAAAAAAAAATTAAACTCTACGTTGCACTGTTTGGACAAACGTAGAAAGAGAATCATAACATACATGCACGCTCATGCACACACGCTCATACTCACACTACACAGACTCACACTGAAACACACGCACTCTCAATCACACTTACACTCACCCACATATACACACACTCACACACCCATACACTTATTCACCCATAAATCACACTTCCTAAGGATTATAGATTAAACTAATAGAAGTTGCTTCTTCAAATTGATTATTTCAATAAGCTGTCTAAAATGCTCTGAGGTTTTGACTGGGAGTGTTTGGCCATAGAACGCACAGCAGATGTTTCTCACAGTGGGCCTCAGTGTGCTCAAGACCTTGTGTCTCCCTGGACACATGAAAAATGAGACTTCAGGTGGTATCTCTGGACAATGTTATAAATTTCATTTCATATGCCAGCTGTTTTCTTTCATTAGCTTAATATTTGTTCTAAATATTTCTCCTTTTTTAAAGCTGGATTTGTGACGAATACAATATGAAATAAAGTAAAGCAGACGGGAGGACCTCTGTTCACTCGCCACTTTGAAGAATGGCAGGTCTAAAGCTTGTCACTCCAGCCACATCTCCCATGGGACCTTTTTTTGGACTTCCATGGCAACAAGAGGCAATCCACGATAACATTTACACACCTAGAAAATATCAGGTAAGTAGTAATTATGCGCTTATCTTACTTGTGCATGAATAGCATCTTAGAATTACTTTATTTTTTGTACTGGAATTTTGTAAATGAATTTCCAAGTGACACGATATCATCCATGACAACGAACAAGCCCTGTGACACGTACCCAACTCTAATAATATTAATAATAATAAGTTCAAATCCAGGGGCAGTCCACCTGTTTGAGGCTTCCATGTTCTCCCCGGGGTAAAAAAATACCACAGGGAGAAGGATATGAACCCAGGACCGCAGAGCTGTGAATGCCGACGCGCTAACCATTCGCGCGACCGGGCCGCCCGAGGTAGAATAATACACAAGTTAATAGAAGTTATACGCAATTGTTGTATATTGACAATGAAGGCTTTTGACTTGACTTAAAGTTAACGGAGTTAAACATCTACAAACTGCTCAACTTCTGTATCTGATATAAAGAGTTTGGGGTTCAACATGCGATGCTTCATCTCAGAGTAGTATATTCCGGAAACTTGATGCGAGCTTTGGGAAAAGCTCGCACAACAGTCACTGAGCCCAGTCTTTTACAATCCATTGTCACTCGCAACATGCATTACTTTCGAGCTTTATTCCTTGCTGTTATATATCAGCATTGACAATCCATTCCTAATCGTCATGCAACTCGTGCAATGCTGCAAGCCCGTCTTTGTATTCGCAAAGCTGTTAAATTGTGTTCAGTCCATTCTGTTGTAATTCACGACAGGCATTTCCTCTGTATAGCTCTAATATGCTGTTTCTTTGTCAGTGATAATAGTGTTTTTGAGCACATGGAAGTCAAATGCCTTGCCACTCGTTTTAAATGGATCTACCGTAATGCTTGGAATGTGCTGGGGGGCTATTGTTAGGGTTAACATCTGCTGGGTTGATTGCAATAAGTAGCATCTTGGCAAGAAATGAAACCAATCAGTCTAGCAGTCAGGGTCATACTCGATTTTGAATTTATCCCATAAACAAGGTGCCGACTTAGCGCCGTTCATTTTAGAGAAAATTTTAGACTTAAGTTTACCTTTATAGGTATGAAAATATGGCAATTTAAGCGAGCTGGAGAGACTGAAACTCCTCTGGATAGAGGGGGTAAAAATTGCAGGAGATAGATTCAGAGTCAATAATTTATGAAAAAGCAGTGTCGAAGGGCAATATAAGCGCAAACGGGTAAAAGGTAGTGGCAATTAATGGAATAGGTGCAAATATAAATACAAAAAGGTATAAAAAAGAAAAATGCTATATAAAGAGAAGTTTTATATTAGTGCTAAGTTGTATTGAATTCATGATTTGAAGTTGTTTCGATTATGTGGTTCTGTGCATCTTTGTGTGCTTTGTTGGCCAATGTTCACTTCCGCCTTACACTTAAACATCTGCATGAATTGAAAATGTTTTTGCATGTTACTCATTTTAATACATTTACGATTTTCTTTCATTAATTGTTTAGCACATCATTCATGCAAAACTGGGACACTGATCATTTTTCAGGGTTTAGTTGGTAGTTTTTTTTGAAGACCTGGGAACAAATGAGGGCATTTATTTATGTAACTCGGCTCTACTGGAAAAATCCAAGTTCCCAAAACTACTTCGAAAACCAATTAATTAAAAGGTATTGTCTATTTTTTTTAATCAGATTAGATTAAACTTTTTTTTTTTATGTAGTAGTTGGTGTCGGATCTATCCGTATACATTCAATAACTTCGGATCAGAGGAAGCACACAGTGGTACCATTGATGAGATTTTCTTGCTTCAGCTGAAGGAGGCTCAAAGAAGACTAGGGCTCGGAGATGTCTATCTACTTTAATGACAAAGATCACATAACATAGAAACGGGTGTTTGTACAAACTTTAGGCGGCAAAACATGGGAAAAGGAATGGGCGGTGTCATAGTAGATGACGCGCTCCTAACTCATAAGTGTCATGGTTAGAAATTTCCACTAGGCTGTGCAAAATTCTATTCTAATGACTACACTAGACAAAAAGAGTAAATTATACATTGTATACTCCACATTTCCCCCCTGTAGTAACTTTGAAATCCTTTTCATTAAATACATCAATACATTTCCCTCCTATCCAGGTACTAGAATACAAATAACAGCAGCAGTTGCTTATCAAGGGGTATGGAAAACAATAAAGTCACGTGTCGAGGCAGAGGCAAAAAACTCAAGGTATTTTTAGGGTCATTCGAGAAAAATTCCTCTGCGTCCCTCTTAATGAGCGAACACAATTTTTAAGTCAAGACAAGTTCAATTACCCAGAGGACTCGACATCCTGGGATTCGTCACCCTTCGAAGAGTGCGAGAACCTTCAGTATGGTTTGCCATGCGGTGATACTGTATTTCAGTGAGTGCTGGATAATGTTTCAAATCATAACTTTCATACAGGGGATTACACAGAAAACATACAGAACATGAACAAAATCGCAAGGGGGTTGCAAATTTAAACTAGAATTGAGAACCATGACCTGGTTGTTAACCACAACTACAGTGATGCACCTACGGCTGAGTGACCTTGGCCATGGTGTTGTCTAAGGCTTTCATTTCAGCTATAGCACAAATTTTACTGTGAGTGTTGGGTCTGAAGTTACAGATCAACACAATTACCAACCGTGCACAAAGGAAAAACGAGGCAGAGACCGTGTTATATTTTAAAGCAACCGGCAGGCTGAGAGAGGTCAGAGGCGTGAGATGATAACTCGCGCTCGGCTCCGTGGAACTCTCTTATCTTCCCAAGGTGAATGTTGCCTTTATTAAATTTCAGCATGATGTCATGGAAAAATACAGTAGTTGAGATTATAGACATCATGGAAAAATACAACAGTTGAACACTGAGACGTGTTGAGAAGATATTATAGACATCATGGAAGAACATAATATTAAGACAGAGATTGTAGACAGGATGTTCTTTAGAAATGCACATATTATTAAGACTCCTGTTTTAAGCAACTTCACATTCCCTGCTGTTGTGTATTTAAAAGGACATTAGTAAAAACTAAAACAATTAAGTCCTCTCAGTATTACTTCATTAATAGATTCACAACATTTGAACCACTCTCAGGATATGGCGAAAACCTGTAACTTGGAGCGGCAAAATTTCATAACTCCCCCACCGCACAGTAGCGAGAACCTCTTGGTCTGAGAATGGGACTGAATTTGAAGTTAGGGAAATACAATAAGATGAGGGTCATACCTTTCTGTCGTTCTCCACAGTGTTAACATAATCCTCTACGCGTAGTAAGTTATATTGATACATCTGAGCTACGAACATACGGGTGATTAACCTCTTAGACATTGGGACAATACAGCAGGAAAAAGTTACACATAGTGAGATAAACATTATGATGATCACAAAGAAGGGGCCCAAAGTTTTAAGGAGAACCTGGGACCAGGAGCCAGAGAATAACCAGTCTAACCAGCCAGGGGTAACCTGGTCATCACGTGTCATGGTATTCCTAAGGTTCTTCATGGTGTATAGGACGTCTATTATGGTTTGGTTATTGTCAGGGATGGAAGTGCAGCAATGGACTCCAATCATTGCACACACTCCTCTTTGGGGAGCTAAGGCCAAATCAGCGGCCATTCTACTTTGAAGGGTCATAAGGCAAGTGGCAGTAATAACTTCCTTCTGGGCTTCTTCTAAAAGGATGGAGGCATTAACAAAACTTTGGAATCTGTCGTCAATGGTTTCTATTCTGAGTGTAAGTTTCCCTACACCAATGCGGGGGAACAGGACTTGTAGGATTCTGTCACTAGTTGACCAATATCTGTGCTCTATGGGGACATTTCTTCCCCATATGGGATCATGTGCCTTGAAAGTAACAAAGCGTTTTGGCCTTTTGTTTGGGGGGGCTGGTATTACTGTTACTATGTACGTGTGATCAGAGACAGGAGTACAGATGGCTGCGGCGCGGACAGGCAGTTACCTATACGCCTTCCAGCCACACATCCACTAGACTCCCTCTATTGCCTCGGGTGTATAATTAAGTGGCATAAATGTGGTGTGGTTAGTGTTTGGAGTCGACTGATGAGACGGACCTGTCCTCTGTTCCTGTTAAATTTACACACAAGGGGAAACAGTATAAGTCGTCTTCAATATCATTACAATGGGCCAAATGTAATTTGTCTATGGTCACTTTAAATCCTGTAGCGGACGCTTTATTGAGCCCAGAAAGGCGTTTGGCATTAAGTGGGTGTGGGGGCAAAGGTTTTGTCTATAGCTTCTAATCTGTCTGTGAGTGTAAATGGCGTGGCGTACAAAGCTGTTCCTCACTTTTTACAGTTATGGTCAAATGGGTATTGTTCTTCTTGAGTTTGGGGACTTCTTCCCGGTATTGTTTTGCAGTGGCGGTGATCTTCCCGTTAACAGTAGAATCGGACATGGCAAAAACGGAACTCCAACTCTCCCGGTACTTCCTCCCGTCCCACTCTGGTTGAATTCCCGCATACCATTGTCATCTCGGGAAATTCACTTCCGGTTGCTCATCATTGTAGTAGTATCGTAGTATCCCCTACTACAGGTAGATCACCTGCTTCTGAGTCCTTCTAGGGGCACCACGAGATCTGCAGTTCCAGGGGCTTCTGGTGAGCAGAAGGTGTAGGCGTACTCGAGGGTTTTGGGGTTCAGCCAAGTTGGACATTGCAAACGTGACTCTTCAGGGCCCTAGATTTGTGTTTTTATCTTTGTGGCGCTTGTGGTGATGGTTAGCCACAGGCAAAGTCCGAATAATGTCTGAAAAGGGGTCATCTTCTCCTTTGTTCTTCTTCTTTTAGACACGAATCAGGGAGTATATCTAATCTTAGTTTGGTGACCTTTTTGCAGTGACTCTGGTGGATCCATGTGTCACTCTCAGCGATTTTCAGAGCGGTGGGTGTGGTCAGGAGAATAAATGGGCCGTTCCAGCGTAGGCTCGACCAAGTTTTCCTTTTTATCAACTTCACCAACACCAAGTCACCTGGGATCACCGTCTCGTCCATGTGATGGGATCGGCCAGGGCGATGTCTTCTTGGTAAATTAAATCCACTAATGGTTGCGGTATTTCGACAAAGTCCAGAACCCATAGGCGGCAAAAGCTCACTAGGCCTAGGAAGGCCATAATCTGTCTTTTGGTCTTTTGGTTTGGGGGCATCAAGGATATTTTGTTTCCGATCAGAGGTTAGTTTTCTTCCTTCTCCCGACATGATGTGACCAATGAAAACTACTTTGGTCTGAGTCCACTGTAGTTTGGTCAGTGAGGCTTGGTTTCCTGTATTTGCTAGGTGTTGACACAGTTTCACTCATTCTTGATTTTCTTCTTTGGTTGGACTGGCGATGAGAATGTCATCTACGTAAATCCAAATTTGAGTGGTTTCACTGTGTTCGTGTAGGCTCAGATAGTTGTTGATTTCTTGAGAGAAAATGGTGGGGCTCTCTGCATAGCCTTGGGGTAGTATCGTATAGATGTACTTCTTTTGATTAAAGGTGAAACCGAACCAATGGCGAGCAGACTCGTGCAATGGAATGGAAAAGAAGGCGTTACTTAGATCCATTACTGTGAACCATTTCTAATGTGGCTTCAGCGCATTGAGTAGAGTGTGGGGGTCGGGGACACACGGGGCTCTCTGTTTTACTGCCTGATTTACAGCTCTTAAGTCGTGGACCATTCGCCAGGCCGTGGTGTCTGCTTTCTTTACTGGAAAGATTGGTGTGTTACAAGTTACCTAGAGGGCTTCTATGAGCACTCCAGCTTTTACCATGTTCATGATTACTGGTGTGATTCCTTCTTTGGCACCAGGTTTGAGTGGGTATTGATTGATTCATGGGCGATAGTTTGTTCTCGGTTCAATTGTTCCTTCTGTGGCTGTGGTCATTAGGCCTACATCACTTTTTGACGCTGACCACAGCTGAGGTGGTATTTGATCTATGACATCTTTTAGTGCCAGGATTGTGGTTTCCTCCGGATGTCATACACTTAGGTGGGTGCTGGGGACAAATGTTGTCACCCAGTTTAGTTGTTTCTTCCAGACCACGTTTCCTGATAACATGATGCGTTTGAATCTTCCACCTTGACATGGGGTCCACGGGAGTCGTTGTTCGGACCATGTTACATCTCTTATTTTTGGTCCTATGTCTTTCCATCTCCAGTTTGTTGGTTTTGCCAGTGAAATGTGGAGGGGAATGCCAGGGCTTTCATATGCGGTTAATGCATATATGTCATCTGGGAAGTTTACTGTGGCTGCCATCCATCCTGCTTGTTCGTCCCAAATGAGGTCTTTTATTTGGGCCCGCACAGTTCTCAATCGGGACCATTGATTAATGAAGTCTCTGTCATCTTTGTTCGGGGCAAAGCGGATGGTGGAGTGAAGGGTACGTGGTTTGAGGCACTCAATTTGAATTTGAGAGGATTTGTTCTGGTATCTGTTGCAGATTGTTTGTTACTGATGTTGGACCTTTTCCGGATCGGATCCAGACTGTAGAATGGGTGTGGTTTGTCTTTTCCTTCTAGCACTAACATCTGCATTGGTGCTTCTTGTCCTCTTTTTGTCACGACCATGCTAGAGCCTTCGACCATTAGTAAAAGGCTCATGATTTTTATCAAATCTCGTCCGAGGAGGTTTTCAGGACAACGAGGTACGTACAGGAAAGTTTGATCTGGGTATTCTGTTCCGTCTTCATCAATAATGGTCAGTGGTTCGGTAAAGTAATGGATGGCTGGTTTACCTCCCACTCCTATGACCATTATTGTGCTTTTTGACAATTTGACACCTGTTGGTAGATCAGTGAGCACAGAGGATTGTGCTCCTGAATCCACAATGAAATTCAATGTTGTAGTAAATGGCCCTAAGCCTAGTTTTCTTACTGGTAAGTCAACAGAGGATATCTGGCTAAACAGGACTGTCAGGTCAAGCACCTCGACGATCGTTTTGGTGTCATCAGGGTTTTCATCACTTGACCTTTCCTGCTGGCGTCATTTGGTTGGATTCCAGTGGTCAGATTCTGGGATGTCAAATTTTTGTTTGTAGTGGCAATCTCAGGAGTAGTGGCCGTACTTGCCACAGTTGTAGCACACATCCTGTCTGGTGGCTGGTCGACCTCTTCCGCGTCCACGTCCTCTTCCCCGATTGGGATGGTTTTGGTAGTAAATTGGTGCAGAAGGTGGAGGAGAGGCATGTTGGGAAAATGTGTACATGGCATTGATCCTTGATGATTGTGCTTTTTGTCTTCAGCGTGTGAGGCCCAAGCTACGAGATTATTCACTGGGGCGGTTCTCCAAGTGTGGTAATGTTTCTTGATGAAATTTACTGTGCGGTCCACTAGTCCATCCAGGAATGTTGCTCGCAGCAATGTCTGGTATGTGGTTTGTGCCTCAGTGCTTTCTTCGATACCACCATGTAGTTTCAGTACGTCTTGGAGGGGGTCCACATATTATTGTGCGCTTTCTCCAGATTTTTGGCGGCATTGGCTGACCTTAGTCAAATCAAGAGGTTTCTTAAACACTGCGATGGCTCTTTCTAAAAGAGTATTTAGGGCGTTGTTTAGTTCTTGGCCTGGGTGGTGGATCTGGGCTTGTTGCCATTGAGGTGGTAGGATCCATGTGTAGCTGCCCATTTTTCAACGTTATCTTCAATGGGGGTAACTGATGTGCATGCTGCTGCTTTTTCTTCTTGGGTCCATGGGCGGTAAATCAGTAAGGTAGGTGGATAGGCGGGGTGGCCAGGGTTTGGCATTCCATAAGCTGGCTTGGCTACAGCTACCATGGGATATGCTTCCACCTGCTGAACGTCTGGGTATAATTTTGTTGTTGCAGCGAGGTCTGGGTATAATTTTGTTGTTGCAGCCATGTCTGGGTATAATTTTGTTGTTGCAGCCATGTTGCTCGCAGCATAATGGGTATAATTTTGTTGTTGCAGCCATGTTGCTCGCAGCATAATGGGTATAATTTTGTTGTTGCAGCCAGGACGTCTGCTGTTGGTGTTGTGTTTGATCTTGTACGGCTTCCAATAGGAGAGAAAGCTTCGTTCCCTAAGCTCGTGGAGGTGGAGTTCGGGGAGGGAGGTAGACGGGGTAGGCGTTGGTAGCTGTTGGTTGACGTCTACTTCCGCTTCTAGCTCATTTTGTTGCTGCGCTGCGGCTGGTGCATTTCTGGTGACGTCTCTGTCTGGCTCCTGTCTCCTCCGTTGATCTTATCTTCATTTGATACACTTTTATTTCTGTCTTTTCCAAAATGCTTTCTACCTTTATTTTACTTTGTTTTATCCACACTTCAACACCGCGTAGATGTGCTTTCCAATTTTTCTACATTTTTTCCCTTCTTAATCTTCTTTGCTGTTTTCTCCACTAAACTTTTCTTAACTTCTTCTTTATTTCTGGTGTCTCTCAAAGACGGTTTAAAATCATACTTGGTCACCCAGGATTCTAGATACTTGCGCGCACTATAGTCAAAACTTGCAATAAACTTAACATCCTGGTGTTCTTTTATCTCTTTTCTCTATGACTGGCCCATTTTTTCTTTCTACTACTTTTTTTTCCCTACTCTCTACTCCGGAGCTTATCACTCACACACACACACACACAATACTCACATTTTTATGATATATTAGTTATTTTGAACACAGCTATTTGGATGAACAATGAGGGGGAGGTGTAAATTATTACGTATTTACGACAATGATTAATTTCCGCGACCCAGGCAACAGATGACGACACTTTTGTTTAACAAGTTAAAAACTAGTTAAATTAGTGTTACGGATCTCTTTTTTCTATTCACGGGCCTCCTTCACGGGCCTCCGCTCACGGGGCAACGCCCAAGCACTTCTCATTACTCCCCAATCACTCTTATGTTCCTTCCTCTTGTATGTTAATTCTGTATTGGTGTTTTTTTCCAAACTTTTGTGTAAATTGTGATAATTAAACAGTAAATACCTGTTAGTCCTTGGTGCCGGTCCGGTTCGCGGGACCCGGTGTCCAGGCAAGCGGCCGGGGCCGGAGGGGTAGACCCGTCTCGCAATGGGAGACGCTGTCGACAGATCTTCGGTGTCCTCGATTTGGCGGCGTTCGTCCGTTCAGATACAGGTCCCGGTTTTTCGGCACCAGTTAAATGTTGGGTCTGAAGTTACAGATCAAGACAATTACCAACCGTGCACAAAGGAAAAACTGGGCAGAGACTGTTATATTTTAAAGCAACCGGCCAGCTGAGAGAGGTCAGAGGCGTGAGATGATAAATTGCGTTCGGCTCCGTTTAACTCTCTTATCTTCCCAAGGTGAATGTTGCCTTTATTAAATTTCAGCATGATGTCATGGATAAGTACAATAGTTGAGATTACAGACCTCATGGAAAAATACAACTGAGACGTGTTAAGAAGATATTATAGACATCATGGAACAGCATAATATTAAGACAGATTATCGACTGGATGTTCTTTAGAAATGCACATATTATTAAGACTCCTGTTTTAAGCAACTTCACAGTTAGTTTCATCAATAATTATACTTTAATATAATTATAAAACAATACAAAGACATCTGATTAATTAAAGGCATCAATTAATTTACTTGAAAGGATAAGTCCAAGATGGCGCGGTTCAAGCGGGCGCCTGTGGCAGTCGCTCTGCACCAAGGGTGTCAGACTCTTATGTTTTTCATCCCTTCTATCTTTTTTTAAATGACATTTTATTATTTCTTAATACATTCCTGTTTACTTTACTTTGTACTTTATACTTTTTACTTAATATTTTTACAACTTTCCTTGTTCTGTTAGCCTGGTATCTTTCGGCCACTTCTTTTTTGGGGGGAATCACACATACTAGACAGACAAGCACGCATGCACACAACCACACACACGGTAGATTTAGACAGTTCACACCCAATTTCACTGTTAGATAGAAGGGCTGTAAAACACGAAAAACTTAAGAGTGGACAGAGCTACTGCCACTGGCTGCCATAAACGGCGCCATCATGGGGAAAGGGGTAAAAAAAAAAAAGTTGGGATTTTATTTACTGCCCGCCAAATGATTGCTGCTGCGCAGAGAAGACGAGAGTAGTGCACAAATGCACACGCGCACGTCTTAGAGCAGGGGTGGCCAACCAGTCAGAGACCAAGAGCCACATTTTTTACCGTGTTACCGCAAAGAGCCACATCACACAGATTTATTGTAAATGTCACACACCAGAATAGTAATGACATAAATTGACTCCTACAGTACTAACAGCACAGGCCAGTCATTATCAACAATGAACATTGTGTGCACTGTCTCACACAGACAAACTCTCAGTTCAACCAAGTCCACAAACAAAAATATAATAATTTACAATAGCGTTTTTCTTTTACTATGCATGTTACTTAGTGGGACTTCTGTCATAAAATCAGAGCCTATTTTTGCGCAACATTCGCTCCTTGTGAGCTGTCATTTATTATGAATGGCTTTTAACTAGCGCGCCCACCACGTGGGTGTACACCTCGCTCTCCTATTGGCTGCTCCCGGCTGAGCACTCTCGCCTTGGTCTGCCTCGCAGGGGGTGTGGCTTTTTCAGCCGACGCTCGATCTTTGGGATACTTTTTGTGTGCGCGACGCCGTTCATTGTCGCTTCTGGTTCACGGGAGCTCTCCCACTCTGTTAAAAACGTTTACTCAAATGACCTTGCTCCTACTGGGAAACTTTGAGGTGTTTTCATCCCAAGCACATGCGCATTTGACGAAAATACCGTACTGAACTCAAGCGAAGCGCACACGCAAATAAAACACAAATACAAACTTTGATATGGACGTAAGAGCCGCATGAAACCGGGCAAAGAGCCGCATGCGGCTCGCGAGCCGCGGGTTGGCCACCCCTGTCTTAGAGGGAACATCCACCAACTCCCCGTGTATAAAATAACGCCTCATTTTATCATTAAACATCATAACCACTGGTTTTTGGAACATAACCATTTAGTTACGTTACGAGCGCATCCGTCAAGTGACTCGCTCTTTTCCTCTCCTCTATCCAAAAACTCCTCGTTGTATAAAATAATCCCTCATTTTTTCACTAAACATCATAACCACTGGTAATGTGTTACTCTGTTAGTAGATGGCGAACTACAACCAATTAAATACGTTTTTCCCAATTTAATATCCTGTTTTTTTTTTTTTTTCAGAGGTTGGGAATCCATAGATTTGTATTTAGTTCATTTTTATGGGAAACGTTGGTTTGAAATACGAGTAAATGACATGAGCTCAGTCCCGGAACGCATTAAGCTTGTATCTCACAGTACCTTTGTATTATTAATGTTGACCTAACCACCACTCTTGTTTTGAAACAAATCCTATCATTTCCGGTGATTCTAAAGGAAGTAGCCGTAGACCGCACCACACTTTATCTATAAGCCTGCTCGGGTTAAGTGCGAAATGGAGGGAACCACAATCAAATTAAATGTTATCCTTTGTTCATCCTTAATGGTATAAAAATGGGAGTATCACCTCCCCAATGTTTTCTTGTAATGAACTTAAATTCTTCTTTAATGTTGTACAATTCTCCTAAATTTAGAATTTGGTTGCCATGGATTTTCTAACACTTAATTTTATGGACTTTCTTATACAGGTAGAACTTCTTGAAGCTGCGCTTGAACATAACACTATTGTCTGCTTAAATACTGGCTCAGGGAAGACATTTATTGCAGTTCTTCTCACAAAGGAGCTTTCCCATCAAATCCGTGGACAATTCCAAGGAAATGCAAAGAGGACTGTCTTTCTTGTCAACTCAGGTACTTACAACTCAGTTAAATTTTGTGCTCTGGCATGTGTGTATTATATTAACATTACATTTTATATTAGATAAGCTCAAGTATTTTTTTGTCTCCACGGATGAAATTGCTGATAACTTCCTCCTTAAGCAAACTGATAGCCAGAGCCATTTTTTATATAATTTGTGGCAGAATTACGCTCAATCATTCATAGATATGACGTGCTGCTAGCCATCTTAGAAGGCTAAAACCCTGATCTAAAGATAATAAAAAGTACGATAGTTATCCGATTTGGAAATCCTCATCTTGTGATATTGTTAATAGCGCAATGGCGTCATGATTTTCACTTAAACCAAGCTGTCATATCTCCCATTGCATTAACAATTCTGGCATAATTAAGCATGAGTGATTTCTTCCTTGAAGGCTAAAACTGGTCCAAAAATGATGAAAAGTACAATAGTAGTCAGATTTTGAAAGATCACATTTTGTGGATTTTACTATCCTCTTCCATCTGCTGCTGGATTAAGAACTTCTTAATCAACTCGTCCAAAAACTCTTAGACTTGGTCCCTACCTCTCTTCCTCCATTACACTGACCACTGGCTCCCCTCAAGGCTGTATACTAAGTCCTCTTCTGTACTCCCTGTACACCTACGACTGTACTCCCACCCACCAGTCTAACACTATCATCAAATTTGCTGATGACACAACTGTTGTCCGACTCATCTCAGGGGGGTACGAGTCTGCCTACAGAGATGAGGTCTCCAAACTGTCTTTGTGGTGTTTGATGAACAATCTCACACTAAACACCACGAAAACTAAATAAATAATCCTGGACCTTCACAAACCCAGTGCAGATCTGGCCTCACTCATAAATGGAGTATGAGTAGACAGGGTCCAGTCCTTCAAATTGCTGGGGGTCCACACCACAGACAAGCTCTCCTGGTACACCGCGGCAGTGGTGAAGAAGGCCCAGAAATGACTCAAGTTCTGGAGGGTACTCAGGAGGAACAACTTGGACACGAAGTTTCTGGTAACCTTTAACAGAGCCACTCTGGAGAGCATCCTGGCATACTGCATTACAGTGTGGTACGCTGGAAGCACGGCAGCAGACAGAAAGGCCATGCAGAAAGCTACTTCCTACTTTTGACAACACTAGCTGCTCCAATCAGTTTTCATTTGGGTCAGGTGATACTCTGGTATCCCCACAAGCTACGCCCACACTTTTGAGGCCAGAATCAAAAGTTCATGCTCTCAGTTTTCAATGTGACGTCAAGACGTGAGGCCATTCTACTACGCAATTGTAACAGTTTGGTGTCGGGATGGCACAGTGTAAGCGTGCCCTCATTTTACCATTTTTTTCCTAGTATTGTACCCCATAAAATGGGTGGCACTGTCATATTTTGATGCATGCATCTAAATGGAAAGTGGGTGGATATAATTCAATAGTTAATTAAGATGATCAATATACCATACACTCCCAGATCAATATACCATCCTCTACTTGGTTTATTCTTAAGTATATGAAATGATGTGTGTAGCCATTTATAGTTACTAATTATATGAATTTAGACCAGGGGTGGCCAACCCGCGGCTCGCGGGCCGCATGCGGTTCTTTGCCCGGTTTCATGCGGCTCTTACGTCCATATCAAAGTTTGTATTTGTGTTTTATTTTTATTTGCGTGTGCGCTTCGCTCGAGTTCAATACGGTATTTTCGTCCAATGCGCATGTGCTTGGGATGAAAATACCTCAAAGTTTCCCAGCAGGAGCAAGGTCATTTGAGTAAACATTTTTAACAGAGTGGGAGAGCTCCCGTGAACCAGAAGCGACAATGAACGGCGTCGCGCACACAAAAAGTATCCCAAAGATCGAGCGTCGGCTGAAAAAGCCACACCCCCTGCGAGGCAGACCAAGGCGAGAGTGCTCAGCCGGGAGCAGCCAATAGGAGAGCGAGGTGTACACCCACGTGGTGGGCGCGCTAGTTAAAAGCCATTCATAATAAATGACAGCTCACAAGGAGCGAATGTTGCGCAAAAATAGGCTCTGATTTTATGACAGAAGTCCCACTAAGTAACATGCATAGTAAAAGAAAAACGCTATTGTAAATTATTATATTTTTGTTTGTGGACTTGGTTGAACTGAGAGTTTGTCTGTGTGAGACAGTGCACACAATGTTCATTGTTGATAATGACTGGCCGTGCTGTTAGTACTGTAGGAGTCAATTTATGTCATTACTATGCTGGTGTGTGACATTAACAATAAATCTGGCTGAGCAAAGATATGTGTGTGATGTGGCTCTTTGCGGGAACACAGTAAAAAATGTGGATCTTTGCGGTAACACAGTAAAAAATGTGGCTCTTGGTCTCTGACTGGTTGGCCACCCCTGATTTAGACATTCAAAATGTATTTTCCATCATGCATATTGAAACAGAATTAAAGAGCATAATGTGCATTCTAGAGGTGGGAATCTTTTTGATTGTAAAAATTGTTTAATCATTTTTCCATATTTTATTTTCGTAAACATGGTGGGCTGCCGGTAGACATCTCTTCTATGAGACTTTGCAAGTTTTCTGGGGAATATCCTGAATATCCTTGTATCTTAATGTAAACCCTTGTAATTATTTTTTCTGTAGCCACTTCCGCGAATCAGCAAGCAGCTGCAGTCAGGACTCACTCTGACCTCCAAGTGGGAGTATACACAGATATGGAAGCGACTTCAGCATGGACTTTTCATCAATGGACTGATAAGATAAACAACCAACAGGTATGTGTGTATTAGGTCGCGGTGAGCCTGATGCACGAGTATCCTTTACAGATTAGACATCTCCTGATGAGTAGAAATGACCTAAATCCGATCTCATGTTTTTAATCCTGTTTACGAGCAACTGTGAAGCTTGGCACGTGCTTGTTGGCGTCTTCCATGATTTTCTTCAGCTCGCCTGTTTTATTATGTAGGTGGCAAATGCTGGGCATTTGACAAGGCAGAGCTAAACCTGACTCGTGCTGCGTCATTTATCATTATTATTATTTTTATATTTTTATTTGTTATTAACATGCATGCTTTGCATCGGAGGGCACTCAAGAGGGCACTTTTGAAACGGGAATGCTGAGTATTTTATTTTATTGCCTAATATGATAATGCAATAGGTTATAGAGTAAAGATAACATTTTATATGAAAAAAATTAAATAAAAAATGAAAATCAGAAATAGGCATTGTCGTCACCATTGACTTGACAAAAAGCCTAATAGTCATCATACCCACCAATGCGTATGATGAAATTGGATAGTGCTTCTCCACAAGTTCGTCTTCCGAGGCAAGACCCATTAATGACATATTCATACTTGTTAGCACTCCGCCTCTTGAGCGCCATCAATCCGGCGACTGCAAGTTGCCTCACTATAGAGCAGTGCTTCTCAAATAGTGGGACGCGCCCCCCTGGGGGGGGGGGGGGGGGCGTGTAACCCAGGGGAACAGGATTTTATTTGGCCGTACTAGTAGTGTAAGTGTAATTGCACATCCACTACAGTCGCTGGCAGTGGCGCTCTAATTTATTTTTTATTTCAGGCATTGATGCACTTAAAATCTTTTCTGTTGCAGACTTAAAACAATATTTAATAAAGTTATTCTTTGTAAGTTTGACTATTTATTTCTTTTTTATCCTTTTCTTTAATGTTAATAAGGATAAAATGTTGTACTTATAACTATTTTATAAAATGATTTTATTTATAGTCACGGTGGGAAGTGGGGGGGGGGGCGCGAATAGTTTTCTTCTTGCTAGGGGGGGCCTAACAGAAAATAATTGAGAAGCACTGCTATAGAGCTTATACTGAGAAAAATATAAACCAATCAAGATTTATAAGTGATGATACACATTTTGACATGGTTTATAGAGACAAGGAGTTTGTTCTCACCGTGCCTTCTTAGGTTTCCTCCAACATCTCATAAACGAGCTGATTTAACGCTCCAAATTGTCCATATGTGTACGTGTGCTTTGACAAAAATGATCTGGCCACAGGTGCTGAAATTTAGGAGAAAAAAAACAAAAAAAAGAATATGCATTAGCAAAAGGAGTGACTTTTTTACCACTAGATGGTGGTGTTCTGTTTTCGAATAACCCCAACAGGTCTGTTTGGGGCATGACTATTAATAAGGTTGATGCTTGACACCGGTATGTTAAATTACAGCTGAGTTATCGTTGGTCAAAATGACAATAAAAAAGGACAATGTAGGGCAGGGCTCGGGAACCTTTTTGACGAAGAGAGCCACAAACAATTAATATTTTAAAATGTATTTCTTTTGAGCCATACTAAGAATTTAAAAGTCAAAATACATACATGTAAACGAGTGACTTCAATTTTTTTTTGTAATTTCACCACTTTTAAAGTGAAAAAAATGAATATTTTTGAAAATATTCTTTTGCTGTTGCTAATCAATGAGAGGATGGATTCCAGAAGTCTACAGCAAAAAATGAAGATTAAAGCAGTTCTAGATGTTGTATCTCAGTTCTGTCACCAGTGGTGTCCATATTTTAGCTCACAGGTTAGCAAAGAGCCAGATGCACTCATCAAAAGACCCACATGTGGCTCCCGAGCCATAGGTTCCCCAGCCCTGATCTAGGGGGTGTCACTCAGCTGTAAAAAAAACACTCACCTAAAAATATTTAATAATTATTAACATAATTTAGGTTGAATTTAATGCTTGGGATGATAGTTAGCTTAGCACGTTGCCAAACACATGTTGAACTTAGTTGAAGTTGACTATAGACCCAAAAGGCAAATTTCGAAAATTCTCAAGGACAACTTCAGTTTCAATCCAAGGCCGTCTTCCATTTGTCCCCCTCCCGAATCCGGACAAGATGGTAAGCATTGTGGAGGTCTTACTTAAAAAAATGCAGGAAC
>NC_135520.1:13415677-13465677 GCF_051989575.1 Stigmatopora nigra
GGAACCTCTCATTTCTGTAGCAACCAGAGGCACACTAATTACATGCCCAAGTGATGTCATCTGGCTCCTCCCGATGCAAAGGAGTAGAAGCTCTACTCCATAGTCCCTCCCGGATGTCCAAGCTCCTAAAGGGACAGCTTGGGCATCCTCTGCCCGCTTTTATCGGAGGTCTTGTCCGTTTGGTCACGACCCACAGGTTGTTAAGGTAGTAACCCTACCTTCCAGTACACCCGAATATATGCTTAGATCGGTGATCCCCTGCAGTTAGAACACTGGTGAGACCTCCAACAAACCCCTTGGGGTCTTGCCCTCAAAAAGCTGTTGAACTATCAGAGTGATTTCTACTCCAGGGACAGGAGAGCCCGCCCCATAATTTATGGGCTGTGCATCTTCATGGGAAGGCGTCCGGGTAAAGTTTTTGAAGTATTCTGCCCACCATTTCACAACATCAAGGCAAGGTCAGCGGTGCCTTACTTCAAATGGTGTAAATGCTGTGATGGCCCTTGTCTATCTTAGGAATTAGTTACTATTGCTAATCGCCAGTTTTTTCCCCTTCGGACAGTACTTGATTGATTCAAACAGACATAAGCGGGGCTAAACCAAGCAATGCCTCGGAACAAGTATGAGCACCAGCTTGATAGAAGTCAACCATCGAACTGAAACGAAGACTTAAAAAAACTGATTGTTTATTTCAGTGCATCCGCCCCTCTGCAATAAATGATTTGGTTTGCACAAAGTCATACAATGTTATATTCCGAGAGAAAAATTGTAGGATGAGATTTGTTAGGATAGAACTTTATTTCATCCCGTATTTGGGAAATGTATTGGTTGTAGTAGCAAGACAGATCACAATACATTGTAGACCTAGGTAAAAAACTGGATCCACACACAGGAAGTCTACAAGGTGGGGACCTGCACGGGGACCGAGGTTACCACACCGTCCTTTATTAACCTGGACGTTTTAAAGATCATCTTCCTTGCCTAGATCCTTCTAAGCTGTCCCATCACCTAATCAGCAGCAAGGGATAGGCTAGTGTGGGGCTTCACAAGTACACAAGCAGCCCAGCAAGCACTGGCAGCTCCTTCTTCTGACCTGGGAGAGATCTCATGCTCCCATATGGATGGAATGCTCGGTCTGGAGCGTTGCCTCTTCTCCCGGCACTATCATCCACTGCTTACAGGTTATCCTGCATGCATGTCAGCGGGGGCACTGCTGAACGGCTACAAAGACGTCTAAGACTAGCACTAAGAAACCAAGCCACGCGACGGGTGGGGTTGAGTCGCAAAGGCCGCAGAACCACAAAGCAAAAACCAGAGTACAAAGCAAAGCGAAGTATATGGGAAATCATTAATAAATACCAAAATGCAATAAAAAAAAGACAGAAAAGCAGCAAACTAAACGAGCAAGAGCAGATGGAGCTACCGCTACTGGCTGCCATTTGAGCGGCACCATCTTGGTTGCAGTAGCAAAAATGGATACAGACACAAGAAAAAGATGTTGTAAAGTTGGATAAAACTGAAGCCACACACAGGAAGTCTTCCACAAGATAGAGAATGTCAGGTTTAAAACCATATACATTCTACAACTTCGGATCAGAGGAAGCACGCAGAGTCGGTCTTGATGAGATTCACTAGACTTCAGTTGAAGGAGGGGTCAGATGTGTCCATCCCCCAGCCTGACCAATTCGAATCCCTCGCTACCCCCAACAGTTAAGCCAGTTTTATTAACAAAGGGTCATGTGACCTAGGTACAAACTTTAGGCGGGAATAGGTGAACATAGAAATGGGCGTGTCTTGGCATATGACGCGCCCCTAACTCATAGGTGTCACGATGGAAATTTCCACTAGGCTCTGCAAAATTCTATCCTAGTGACTATACTGAATAAAAGTATAAAGAATACATTTATACTCCACAGAGAACTGCAGACTCACCATGGTTGAAAATATGCAGTTACTGTTAGGCTTATTAGTGTTACATTTTTTTTTTCGTCGCAAGTTAGCTTATCAGTCTTAACTTATTATATATCTGCTCGCAATGAAGACCACTTTGATTTACTTAGCTTACCGACATAGAAAAGTCCTTTAAAACATCTGCTAGAAACTATGTCCAAACGAATGAAGGTCGAATCATCTTGGACTGCTGGAATGTGGAGAAGAACCTTCGGCTCAACATGACCTTCATTTGTTTTGACTGCTAAAACATCTATTGACTTTTCACTCGTATTTTCTTGCCTCTCCCGAGATTGTCATTGTAACTAGGGTCCTTGAAGGTAATAAACAGGGTAAATATGTGTTTAATGCCAGAATGAACTTGGACAAAGACGGGTCGGTTCGATTCTCTCTTGCAATACAACCACAGATGAGTCTCCTGTCTCTTTTATTTGTGCGTGCATTTGGGAATTCCTGTTGGGAACCTATCAATTACCCTTCCAAGTTTTTCCGCACTGTCTCTCAGAAGTCTGTAACCCAAGAATCCACAGTAGCAAAATACAACCCCTCACTCTGTTTTCGGCCTTGTAAGCGCAGACAGCTCTTCCATCTTATGGGGAGGGATCTCACTTTCCCTATCATCATACATGAAATGATTGGTCTGAAGCGCCGCTTCTCCTCCCAGGATTTTTGTCCAGCTCCGGAATTCCAGCGTCATAGAAGTGTTGCTCCTTCTGCTGCGAATTGTTCACAGCTAATCCCATGTGTATGACAATTTAGGCATGGCTGAATGGTTCCAAAAAAGAGTGGCAGAAAGAAGCCAGGCTATCAGAACCATGAAAGTTGTAAAAATATTAAAGAAAAAAGTATAGTACAAAGTAAAGTCAAAAGTAATGTATTAAGAAGTATTAAAATGTAATAAAAAAAGATAGAAACGGTGTAAAACACTAAAAACATAAGAGTGGACAAAGCTACTGCCACCGGCTGCCACTGGACGGCGCCATATTGGAAAAAAAGTCATACTGAGTAATACTATTTAATTTTGGATGATTCGAAAAAATGTATTATAAGATTAAAGTTTATGGTTGCTTATTTTTGCGTTAATCAAATGGCAAGTTCTAGGTTTCACTCGCTTCAACTTTTTGCGATGTAAGGGATCACACACACAATAACTGCTTTGGGTGTAAAACTACGATATTGGACTAAAATCAGAAGGGATCAATTGTAAAATTAAGACAGTTGAGAAAAGTAAGAAAGTAAGAAAGTTGTTATATTACTTATTTTGATTTCACCAGAACCAGAAAATGTTTAGGGTCCAAAAACTTTAAATTTGGCAATGAATTTTTATAAACATTTGCAAACATTGTAAACATAAAAGGCAATGAACTTTGACACTTGTAATTTCAAAATCAATCACATCAAATATGTTATTTTAAAAAGGATCCAATCCAATTTCAAACTTAATTGGTAATTATTTTAGTGCATCAATTAAACCAATTATCAAACTTAATTCTTTATCTCATCAAGAGACACAAGAGGCGAACGTTCCCGGCACCGAGTTGGGAGTGGGGCAACTGAGACAGCTGCATCAACTCCAAAGGGAACCTAATTGATGCATTTAATAACAGCACACGTTTGAATTGTCTAAAATCAATCTAATGAGCGGCTGTCATTGCTTGTGCATGTCAGGCAAGAGAACCGTGAGAAGTGCAAAGGTCCTGATGCTTACTAAAAGAGGCAAATGTGTCTTCCGAACAGTGACCTTTAAGAATATACATTGGGATTCCGCATGCACACATCAAAATGTCCCAGCTCAAATGAGACACCGATCAGGCCTTATATTTTGTGGTAATTGGTATTTCAACTGTTCATTATACAGAGCTGCCAACTACACTGGTCTGGAAATCCAAATAAATTGTAACTTAGATTTTTTTTAAGCAACTATTTCGGAAAAGTACCACACTTTCAACATATATGCCTCGGAATTCACACGCTATGGTTTCCGCCATTTTGATTCAAATGCACTGTAAACCGAAATAATTTGGTTACACGAGTGCGTTGTGAATTACAAGAATTGACAAATGATTCCGGGTTTTTTTTAAAGGGAGTAGGCCTACACAGCACTGGTAAGTCAATATGCTTCCTTGGAATAAGCTCAAAACTTTATGGCTTTTTATTTGACAAAATATCCCATTTTGAATATTGTTTTTAAGATTTATGAAAAGTTCTTTATGGATTCTATTCAATCAACCTCAACTATTGCTTGGCTTGACCTGTGATGTAATGCTAAAAATCATTCTATATAATTCTAATCCATTTGCTCTTGTTTCACTTTCTGCAGCTCTTTGATGACACTGGCAGTCCTCGTATTCTTGGTCTCACAGCCTCCATTCTCAATGGCAATTGTGACCCAACAGATCTTGAGCAAAAAATCCAGACTCTGGAGCAAGTGCTGAAGAGCAATGCTGAAACTGCCACTGACCTTGTAGTTTTGGACAGGTCTTTTTAATAATTATGCATGGATTATGTGACAGACACAGTAAAATCAGTCACAGTGACACATTTTTCCCAAATTGAGGATTATATGGCACATTCATATATATGTATGACACACTGAGAGCCCAGTCTGAAGAGCCCCATATTAATTAAATGATTGACTCTTGTCAAAGGGTATTCAAATTTCTAAGATCAAGACTCACAAAGGACATTTATTATTAAGATTGTAAAAAATAATTAATTTTTGTAACCGTCAGCTTTCTTAAAAAAACAAAGACACCAGAAGAGTGAGGGAACCTGCAGACGGCATTTTTACTGGTTTTAACATGAAATACAAAATTAACTGGTCCGAAAAAAAACATGACTGTCATGGCATGGATTCATTTTGGGCTCCATTCACATAGTGAATATTTCACATTTACGACCATTGACTTTACAAACAAAACAGGCCATAAAATGTTGAATTGTTTATCATTTAAAACTAATGCCGCCTTGTTTGGGTTCCCATGCCATTCTCCAGGGAAGTTGGCCAGCATGCCAAACATCTAGCACCCCTTTTTTTACTGCAGTTTAGCTTCCTAAAAAAAACAACACTTTGGCCACACGTCTTTTGTCCCTTGGTTAAAGCAGTATTGAAGAAAATATTCAGACTAAAACAACATAGAAGAATACTTTCGGTGGCTTTAAGGCAGTGCTTCTCAATTATTTTCTGTTAGGCCCCCCCTAGCAAGAAAGAAAACTATTCGCGCCCCCCCACTTCCCACCGTGACTAAAAATAAAATCATTTTATAAAAGTGTTATAGGTACAACATGTGAAATGTTGCACTCTCACAAACATGACAGAAGTAACAATGAGAGCGCAACTGCCAGCTACTGTTGTGGATGCGCAATTACACTTTATACTAGTACGGCCAAATAAAATCATGTTCCCCAGGGTTACACGCGCCCCCCCAGGTATCGCACCGCGCCCCCCCAGGGGGCGCGCCCCACTATTTGAGAAGCACTGCTTTAAGGCAACACTAGCAATTTAGCAATAAAAAAATAACCCAACTCGGCCACATAATTTGTCACTTGGTCATAGCACTCTTGAGTGTGACAGCATACAGTAGTCACTCAAATTTCTGGATAATGTAGACCACACATGATCTATCATTACTATCATACTACTTGTTTTACTGCTTATACAAAAATACAAGTACACAAGTACTATTCTCAAGTGCATTACAGATTTAAGCATGTGAAAAGACTAATGTATGTGTGTGTGTGTGTGTGTGTGTGTGTGTGTGTAAATGTGTGTGTGTGTGTGTGTAAATTTGTGTGTGTGTAAACATGTGTGTGCGTAAATGTGTGTGTGTGTGTGTGTAAATGTGTGTGTGTGTGTGTGTAAATGTGTGTGTGTATGTGTGTAAATGTGTGTGTGTGTGTAAATGTGTGTGTGTGTCAATGTGTGTGTGTGTGTAAATGTGTGTGTGTGTGTAAGTGTGTGTGTGTAAATGTGTGTGTGTGTGTAAGTGTGTGTGTGTGTGTAAATGTGTGTGTGTGTGTAAATGTGTGTGTGTGTAAATGTGTGTGTGTGTGTAAATGTGTGTGTGTGTAAATGTGTGTGTGTGTGTAAATGTGTGTGTGTGTGTAAATGTGTGTGTGTGTAAATGTGTGTGTGTGTGTGTGTGTGTAAATGTGTGTGTGTGTGTGTGTAAATGTGTGTGTGTGTGTGTGTAAATGTGTGTGTGTGTGTGTGTAAATGTGTGTGTGTGTGTGTGTGTAAATGTGTGTGTGTGTGTGTGTGTGTGTGTGTGTAAATGTGTGTGTGTGTGTGTGTGTGTGTGTGTGTGTGTGTGTAAATGTGTGTGTGTGTGTAAATGTGTGTGTGTGTGTGTGTGTGTAAATGTGTGTGTGTGTGTAAATGTGTGTGTGTGTGTGTAAATGTGTGTGTGTGTGTAAATGTGTGTAAATGTGTGTGTGTGTGTGTGTAAATGTGTGTGTGTGTGTGTGTGTGTGTGTAAATGTGTGTGTGTGTAAGTGTATATATGTACATAAATACAAAACGCATATGTTGAAGCTTCAGCGTTTTACTTATTTGTAAGCAACTAATTAGTACGTTTATTTCTTGTTCGGACGTCATACAACAGTCTTATTTTGGCAGTGCTTGTTTTATTGCAATCTCTTACACAACACGCATGAACCATTTTCCTGAGGACAGATTGAGAGAGGTAACTTGAGTACAAATTTGTCATCTTGATTAAAAAATAAAAGAACTTATCTGTAACATCTATTTAATTTATAGTTTAATGTGGACTCACCTATGTACCACTTCTGGCTCATTTTGCTCTGCCAGCTCACATATGATTGATTATATGTTCTAACAAGACAAGAAATGTTGAATAAACTACTATGTTTTTTTTCTATTAGTTTATTTATTGTATTTTATTCAACCGTTTCAAGATATGCCTCTCAGCCAAGAGAGGTGGTCCTGGATTGTGGCCCTTATCTGGATAACAGAGGACTCGCTGCTCGTCTTAAAGTGGAGTTAGATGAAGCTCTCAACTTCTTGAATGACTGCAACATGTCAATTGCAACAGAAGACATTGGCCCGACAGTCATCTCACGGCAGGTCAGAGGGATTACAATTGCCATTTTAATTGCCTTTAGAGTAAATGAAGTGATAGTTCCATAGCAGCAATAGCTGCCTCTTTAATGAATACACCTTTCATATGCATAAATACGGTCAAACACCTCACTGTATACAATGTTTGTATGTGTGTATATGTATATGTATGTGTATATTTACCGTAGTTACTCGCATATAATCCCCTTTTGTCGGACAAAACATGATGACTGAATCAAGGGTACAGTTTACAGTAGGGCAAAGGTATTTAGTCAACCACGACTCGGGCAAATTTTCCTACTTTGAAAGATTAGAGAGACCTGTAATTGTCAACATATGTATATCTCAGAATGTGGAGAGAAAAAAAGACAAGAAGATCTAATTGTTTGACTTTTAAAGAATGTATTTGCAAATGATGGTAGAAAATAAGTATTTGGTCAATACCAAAAGTTCATCCAATACTGGCAATAACAGTGGCCAAACGATTTATGGAACTCTTCTCAAGCTTTTCACACACTGTTGCTGGTATTTCGACCAATTCATCCATGCAGATCTCTTCTAGGGCAGTTATGTTTTTGGGCTCTCGTTGGGCAACACAGACTTTCAACTCCCTTCACAGATTTTCAATGGGGTTGAGATCTGGAGACTGGCTAGGCAAAACCAGGACCTTGAAATGCTTCTTATGAAGCCACTCCTTTGTTGCCCTGGCATTGTGTTTGGGATCATTGTCATGCTGAAAGACCCAGCTACGCCTTTGTTACGATGGTCCCAGCTCTCTATAGCTCATTCACTCGGTTCCCACTTGTGGTTATGGGATTTTTGCTCACCATTCTTTTTATCCTTTTGACGCCACGAGGTGAGTTCTTGCATGGAGCCCCAGATCGAGGGAGATTATCAGAGGTCTTGTATGTATTCCATTTTCTAATAATTGCTCCCACAGTTGATTTCTTCACACCAAGCGTTTTACCTATTGCAGATTTAGTCTTCCCAGACTGGTGCAGTGCTACAATTTTGTCTCTGGTCTCCTTTGATAGCTCTTTGGTCTTGGCCATGGTGGATTTTGGAGTATGAGAGGTTGTGGACCAATGTTTCCCCTAAACTGCACGCGTGCGCAATAGTGCACTGCACGCACATTCTCAGCGCATAAACAACATCAACATAACATTCATTAATATCTAATATTATACTTAATCTAATTAATTCGCCCAATAATATTGTTTATTGTTTCTCACTCAATGAGTGACAGGTGTTCAGCCATTGATATGATACGGTTCACATACGGTACGAAGCCAATCATGGCATTGCCGGTGATTGTGTCTCGGCCCTGCCTACATGCGCCATGCAGGTTAGCTAACAGGTTAATAGTTGCTAATTGTTACGACTCCCCCTGATGGTAAGATATACCAGGGAGTCTCAACTATCACAGAAGAAGGATTCAGTCAATGATGAGTCAGACACACACTGCAAGTAGCAATTCAGTGATACTTTATGAAGGACAAAGTCCACCAAAACCTGGACTACGGGATAACATAGGGGAAACAAAGATACTGAAGTGGCCCCCTCAAATAATAACGGTAAAAAAACACCTTCCCAGACAGGTGTTCAAATGAACACCCACAAAATACAGGAAATAAGGCTATAGGGGTGCCACTGTCAGAACTGATGTAATCAAAGTATAGACAGTGGAATAAAGTACTGTATAAATGCAACAAACTATATGTATATCCGGGGTGTCTAAACTTATCTGAAATCCCCCTATGCAACCCCAAATAATTAACTTAGTGAACATAAATACTCAATATAACAAGGAGTAACGTACTCAATATAACAAGGAGTAACGTACTCAATATAACAAGGAGTAACGTACTCAATATCAGGTGAAGCTGGGGCAATCAAAACTTACTTTACACCAAACAATGTCTTCCTAAAGAAAAAAAGGACTCCACTGCCTCAGCATTTACAATCACAAGCAGTCAAAGAAGTCAAAGTCAAGAATCAAGGATGAACTGAAAAATAAGCGTTTAAATAAGGACTGGAAGATAATATTAATTGAAGTAGGGATGATGGAGAAGTAGTCACAACTGTGTTGGACTGAGCCCCTTGGCACAGGGGTGGAGCCACATCTGCCTGCAGATGAAAAGAAACAACACACCCTACTACATAATGTGTGTCCAGGCTGACAGCTGTAACACTAATACAAACCCTGCATCATGGCAAAACAAACAGGCAGCGCCACATCCACTCACCAAGCCACAGTAAAAAATAAATGCAGTTCTTTTAAGATGTACTGCAGGGGTGGCCAACCCGCGGCTCCCGAGCCGCATGCGGCTCTTAGCCCGGTCTCATGCGGCTCTTACGTCCATATCAAAGTTTGTATTTGTGTTTTATTTTTATTTGCGTGTGCGCTTCGCTTGAGTTCAATACGGTATTTTCGTCCAATGCGCATGTGCTTGGGATGAAAATACCTCAAAGTTTCCCAGTAGGAGCAAGGTCATTTGAGTAAACATTTTTAACAGAGTGGGAGAGCTCCCGTGAACCAGAAGCGACAATGAAGGGCGTCGCGCACACAAAAAGCCACACCCCCTGCGAGGCAGACCAAGGCAAGAGTGCTCAGCCGGGAGCAGCCAATAGGAGAGCGAGGTGTACACCCACGTGGTGGGCGCGCTAGTTAAAAGCCATTCATAATAAATGACAGCTCACAAGGAGCGAATGTTGCGCAAAAATAGGCTCTGATTTTATGACAGAAGTCCCACTAAGTAACATGCATAGTAAAAGAAAAACGCTATTGTAAATTATTATATTTTTGTTTGTGGACTTGGTTGAACTGAGAGTTTGTCTGTGTGAGACAGTGCACACAATGTTCATTGTTGATAATGACTGGCCTGTGCTGTTAGTACTGTAGGAGTCAATTTATGTCATTACTATGCTGGTGTGTGACATTTACAATAAATCTGGCTGAGCAAAGGTATGTGTGATGTGGCTCTTTGCGGTAACAGTAAAAAATGTGGCTCTTTGCGGTAACACAGTAAAAAATGTGGCTCTTTGCGGTAACACAGTAAAAAATGTGGCTCTTTGCGGTAACACAGTAAAAAATGTGGCTCTTGGTCTCTGACTGGTTGGCCACCCCTGATGTAGTGGTTGTCGGAGTTTGTGCAAATAGAAGAAAAAGAGGTGAAATTGGGTGAGATTTTTTTCTTTTTCAAGTGAGGAAGGTCTACTCTGCAAAACATTTAGCGATGTCAAATTAGCAAATGAGTTTTCAGATGGAAAAATGTGGATTGAATGGAATCTGGACTATCTCGAGCCTCATCTTCAGTATGAAAGTCATTTAAAAGCTGTCGAAACTGTACGAAGACTCAAGATGGGACGGGATTGGTACATTATTGCGGTAGAGTGCAAAAAGCCGAGAGAAAAAGCTTTCACACAAAACAAAATCGGACCCTGAACAAGTTAAAGTTCTTATTGACAATATTTTACTTGCCAACAAATGAATGCATCAATGCGGTCAGTTCAACAAATCCACAAACACATGGCAAAGTATGTGAGTATACCAGAAAGCTGGCCAAGCAAAAACTATGCCTTTGAATTTATGAACTCAATCAATGACATTGTGCAGAATGAGACTATGTGCAGTATTTAAAATGCACCCCGGCATACCTTGATAGTAGATGCGAGCACAAACATCAATACACAAAATGCTAGCCATATATATATATTAAATACAGGGAGGAAAATGATTTTAACTACAAAACAGCATTTGGTGACATCATCCAGCTCACAGCATGCACTGCTCAAGATATTGTGCAAGGAATAACTCAGTTTTACTCCTAACATGGACTGGACATGCAGAAAATGGTGATGCTGACCTCGGATGGTGCCTCAGTAATGCTGAAAACAATGAAGTTGCAGCTTTGTTAAAGCGCCAAATACCACACCTAACTGAACAAAATTGTGTGGCCCACAGAGAGGACTTATGGAAAAATGTGCCTTCAAAGCAAGATGTTGAAACTCTTCTAACAACTGTCTATTCCACTTTCTCTCGGTCCACTGTGTAGAGGGGCAAAATGGAGGACCTGGCAAAGATTCTTGATGAAGATGCACATTCAGGCCGCTAAACGAAGTGTGACAGCTGTCGCAGAACCAAGCTGTCAATGCTGTTCTGAGTAACTTCACTGTGCTTGCAGAATTTTGTTAAAGAGAATACACCGATAACAGAGATCCAGTGGCAAGGTACTGCTACAAAAAGCTGAGTGATTCAAAATTGAAGGTTACTATCACTGCTCTGGGTGATGTTTTGGGTGAGCTAGCACAACTCTGCCTTACTTTAACAAGATGCAACCTGAGTGTAATGGAAGGACACTGCTTTTCTAGAGCAAAATATGAGAATTTGCATTCCTAATACTTGAAGATGGGTGTACAGTGGCGCGACCGTGTCAAAGAGGCAATGGGGACCTCATCAGCAGAGGGCATCTGTGTTTGTGGATCAGTCTAGTTTGTTGTTGAGGTGAACACCCAGGTACTTCAAATTCTCCACAATTTCAATGTCTTTACCCTGGATGTTCACCTGAGTGGTCTGTTGAGGAGTCTTCCAAAAGTTGATGATCATTTCCTTTGTCTCACTGAAGTTGATATAGAGGTGGTTTTGCCCACACCAGTCAACAAAGGTTGTGATGACTGCCCTGTACTCCAGGTCGTTCCCGTCCATCACTCGTCCAACAATAGCAGTGTCATCAGAGAACTTCTGGAGGTGGCAGGTGTCTGTATTATGTTTGAAGTCTGATGTGTAGAGGGAGAAGAGGGGTGGGGAAAGCACTGTGCCTTGTGGGGCCCCCGTGCTGCAAGCTACATTGTAAAACAGCGTAGGCATGGCTGAGTGGGTCACAAATGTAATGTTCAAAATTTTAAAAGATAAACTAAACTGAATTTGAAAAGATAAACTAAACCAATAGACTGCCTCTCAGCTTGAGTCTTGGAGTAGAGTCTTGAAAGTAAAGTTTTAAAACATTAAAGTATCAAGTATAATATATAATGTAAAGTAACAAGTAAAATCTTAAGAGACAATAAAACGTAAAAATAAACAGTAAAAAAGCTGCAAAAACACAGAATACGAGTGAGGGTTTAGGGAGCTATTGCAACAAGCAGCCACTTTGAATGGCGCCTATGATTTCATGTTGCTGCAACACTTCGATGTGAGGAGCTAAAGGAGATCTCACTGCTTGTGGATATTTGTGCTACATTTCAAGCTTCCAGTGCCGACTCAAAGATGATTTAGTGTAATGAATCATATCAAAACAAAATCCAGAAATTGTCTTGAAGTGACACATTTGGACAAGCTGATGCGCATAAAGTCAAAGCAAGAAGCAGACGAAGCCATCAACCTGGACAGTGTACAACCATTGGAGAAGTGAGAAGGACAGACATGAAAAATAGGGTACAATTTAAGTTAATTTGTGTATATTCTAGTGACTGTTAAGATTTTGTTTTTTGGGATATTATTCATTAAATGTTTTTACATCCTTTATGGGTAGTAGAAATGCCAAGAAAAACTATGTAATTTGATATTTTACAGACTAAGTGTTACAACAATTTGTACTGCATCACAAGCTACAGCACAAGTCATTGTGCAATATGTGAACGTTTTAATGTGAGCAAAATGTCTGAAAGGTGTATATGCCTCATATCTTCCAGAACAGGAACCTCAGCCAGGCCAAAACAGGACTCTCACATACTGTATAACATTTACACATCCCATTTTTCAAATTTTTGTCTGTTTTTTAAGTGGACCAAATTACTTATTTAAAAATAAAACGTGCATATCTGATGTTGCTCACAGTAGTCCTCAGTTTGCTCAGGGAACTTGTGTGTATGCCCAGATACATGAAAAATGAGAGGTAACATTGTTGTGGACAGGTGTCTTTTATACCGATACTGAGTCAAAAAGAGATGATATTAATACAGGTAACGAGTGGAGACCTCGTTAGAAGAAGTTAGTCCTCTTTGACAACCGGCAATTTTGCTAGTTTTAGGGTGAACAAAAACGTATTTTCCACTCTAATCTGGAAATAAATTAAATAAATTATTTTAAAATTAAACCATGTGATTTTCAGCATTATACCATACCTGATTTGGTCTTTTTTTAATAGAGAAAATACAAACAGATAAAATGCTAAACAAAATTAATTTTGACGTGCCTAAAACTTGACATAACTCACTTGTGTCTGTCACTGCTCGCTTAGGGCGACACCATCTTACCATAGTTAAACATGCTCGAGTAGCCTCGATAGGTGTGTGCATTGTTCACCCTGTCATCACATCCCGATAGTTGTTAAGGTTGATCAAATGTCTTACGGTTGATCGTTAAAATATCAGCCTCGATACCTGCCTAATGTGTATCTCATGCTATTATTGCATCCATATACTGCTCACGTGACTTCCTTTTGAATTTGTCATGTCCAGGCAACACCCTTTCGAAACACAAAGGAATTGATTGTACATTTGTGATTATGACATACAACAAAATTCTGCTTTGTTTTTTAATTTTTTTTAAATTTCTTGTTCGAAAGTGACAACAATTGCAGTAATATTAACCGTTGAAAAAATCGAGATATTTCGACACTAAGGGCAATTTGACCGCCACAACATCTTAAACTTTTGGTAAGAAAATTGTAATTTCTGCTAATCATTTGGTTGTCATCAAGAAACTTATTTATTTTTTACAAATTTAATAATTTGATATTTAGCGTTTACAAGTACATGCATCTAAGCTTCCTTATGATGTAAGCTTCCTTATGATATTGACCCTAATAATGTGCTTTTGATTCAAACAGTATCTCAGAAATACCATGTGTGATGATTTTTCTCTAGATCTTTCCCTTTAAAGTAACACATATGTACTCCGTATTAAAATGTCATGAATATAGAGGTGAGAATTGTGAACCGGGCGGTTTAAACGCGAAAAATTTTAACCTTCATTAATTTTAAGGGAGCAGCTTAAGTGTGAGTGAATATGATGGTCAAAAGAAATCCCCCCCCCCCCCCAAAAAAAAATATGACATGACTAAATTAAGGAAACAAATCGTCATTACACTCCGTTTTAATTCCTTTTGTTAAAAATTCTGAATTTTTTTTAAGGAATTCAAACCACTTTCTTCCCATCTTGTTCAGGTCCTAAGTGACTGCAGGGCGGTGCTGCAGGTGCTGGGCCCTTGGTGTGCAGATAAAGCAGCAGGTATCATGGTGCGTGAGCTCCAGAAGTACATCAAGCATGAACAAGGAGCAATTAACCGCAAGTTTCTGCTGTTCACTGATACCATTCTCAGAAAAGTACATGCCCTTTGCGAGGAATATTTTTCTCCAGCATCCTTGGACCTGAAGTTTGTCACACCAAAGGTTCTCCGACTGTTGGAGATTTTGCATGAGTACAAACCCTTTGAGAGGCAGCAATTTGAGAGTGTGGAGTGGTACAACAACCGCAACCAAGACAATTATGTTTCTTGGAGTGATTCTGAAGAGGAAGATGATGATGACGAGGCAGAGACCAAAGAAAGGCCTGAAGCCAACTTTCCCTCACCATTCACTAACATTTTATGTGGAATTATTTTTGTGGAGCGGCGCTACACTGCAGTCGTCCTGAATCGGTAGGTTTAAAAAAATGACTTGTGTGTGAGAGCCAGTCTACAAAGTAATGAACACTAGAGGTGAAACGGCACACTGAATTTTTTTTTCAAATCTGTTGGATTAGGATTTTGTACAATAGAGGAAGGAAGAATATATATTTTTAAATATGTAAACAACAAATGTACGATACTAAATAACTGATCCTTTTTGGTGGCATTTTTTAAAAAATCACTTAAAGTTTATAAAGTAAATGAATTATAACAATTATAAAACCTGAATGCAATTATAATCAAACAAGCAATCTGTAAACTTTGAAGCTTTAGCACCAAGAAACTAAATATGATATATGTAATCATCCAATATTAGTGGTTTTCTTTGCGTCAGAGTTTAGAGTATACCATTTTTTAGCAGAAAGCATACATTTGATTTTAGAGACTATAAATCGTATGTACTCGCATATAAGCCGCTTTTGTCGGACAAAACATGATGACTGAATCAAGTGTACGGCTTCTGCGCATCTAAACATGACATGCTTGAAACTGCAGGCTGACGATGACATGATGACGTCATGACGCAATGGTGCAGCGATACGGTGTGTTATTTCGAAATAGAGAAAAGAGACAGATAAAACGCTAAACAAAATTTGTTTTAATGTCTATCAATGAAATTCAAGAATAAAACGAATGTATCGTGCATAAAACATGAAAAAACAATGTGAGAAATTGAACATTCAAACAATTTTAAGGGAATTTTAAAGGTGCAACTCAAACGCGCGTACGGTTTATATGCGAGTAAATAGGGTATCTCTGATTTTCTTATGTGCAGTCAACATTCACCATTTCAAGTGGGATAACATCAGTACAGGAATGTCAACATTACTTTGGGGTTTGGCAATAGCATTTTCCCCTGCCCTCGAATTGCGCCGGTAGCCGCTAGTGTTGGGCAGCTAGAGTTGGGCAAGCACAATAGGAGTGAAGTATTAGGGTCTATTAGCTCGGGCTTCTGGTTTTAATTTGTTTTTGATATTGTTTGTCTTGCCTGTTTTCACTAGTCATTCAGAGCCTTGAGTGCTCAACATTTGAAACGTTTGTGGGGGTACCTTAGAATTGGTACGTACTGTTTTGATTGTGCAAATAAACTAAATTACGAGGGAAAAAAATTAACCCAAAACGGTATGCAAGTGAACCGATACACCCCTAATGATCATGCATGCAATACAATTTTTTCTTTCAAACATTTAGTGATTATTACACAATTGTTGTGCAGATAAATGATTCTTGAATTTTCTGAACTTTTTTTAGTCTTATCAAAGAGGCAGGAAAACAGGACCCAGAGCTGGCTTATATCAGCAACAACTTTATTACAGGCCATACCATTGGCAAGAACCAGCCACGGAACAAGCAGATGGAGGTGGAATTCAGAAAACAAGAAGAGGTATGAAACAGTGCAAGAATTCTACCAAATCATCAAAAGCTCTAATGCACACCTTTTAGATCAGGGGTCTCAAACTCAATTTACCTGAGGGCCGCAAGAGGCAGAGTCTGGGTGAGGCTGGGCCGCATCAGGATTTCCACAAGAAAAGAGCTGATAAAACATTCCAAAGTTATCAAATATATTTACTTTTTAACAAAAAATAATGAATTAAATAAATTAACTTAAAGATGAATAAAAAATAAATCAATAAGTAATAAAAAAATAGAATAATAAGAATACAGTAGATATACAGTGGCTGGCTAAGTAGAGAAAACTAATTATTTTTATTTTGTTTCAAATGTCTGTTTTAACAGCTCTTTAAATTTTAACTTTCTGAACTTTACTTCTTGCTGCTAGAGACCTGGCAGCGCTTCTTTTCACATAGCTGAGTCACATTTGGCTTGAGGGAGAAAGCAGTGGAGAGCCTCAATAGAGCTTGAAGATGCTCATCAGTAAGTCTGGACCTATACTTGGACTTATTGAAGTTCAAGGTGGAGAGTTTCTCACACAAGTATGTGCTCCCAAAAAAGTGCATGGTCTTCTTGAAAATTCGGGAAAGTTCAGAGAAGCTGGGGGTCAACTCTCTCAAAAAATGTCCAAGCTTGTCTGCTTCTCCACCCACCTCCCTGAACTTGGGTTTGAGCGCAGAGTTGCACTGCTGGTCAATGAGCTCCATTTGAACCTCAGGAGGGGCAGCTTGCACATCAAATGAGAAGGGGTCCGCAAACATTTGAAATGTGGCTTTGTGTGTCTTGAAGTCTGCAAATCTGATCAAATTCCTCCTGCAGCTTCCAAATGGCCTCCACATGTTTCTCACCACTGAATGGTGTGCCTGCATCCACAAGAGCCTTGCATGCTGGGAAATGGAAAAGGTTTGCCTGAGAGAGCTGGGGTTTCCATAACAAAAGTTTAGTGCAGAATGCTCTCACGTTGTCATAGGCAGCACTGACAAGTTGCCCCTGGCCTTGTAGCCTCTTGTTCAGTACATTAAGCTCATGTGTGATATCAACAAGAAAAGCTAAGTCCATGAGCCATTTGGGATCACTTAGCACAGGAACAGCAACCCCGTCTATCTCCATGAAGTCTTTTACTTCTCCTCTCAACTCAAAAAATCTCTTTAACACATTTTCCCTGCTGAGCCAACGTACCTCAGTGAAGTAGAGCACATCCCCATATTCCGACTCCATTTCCTCCAAAAAAAGCACAAAACTTTCTATGCTTTAAGCCCCTGGATCTGATTTGGTTGATGCATTTCACAACGAATGACATCACATTGTCAAACTTCAGGCATCTGCTGCAAAGGGCCTGCTGATGGATAATGCAGTGCAGAGCTATGGCCTCCTCCACACCCTCCTCTTCCAGTTTTTTTTAACAAGTGCTACCAGTTCATTCTTCCTCCCAATCATTGATGGGGCTCCATCAGTTGTTATTCCAACAAAGCTCTTCCATGGCAAACCGGCATTCTGAATGGCATCACACAGCTTGTGAAATAATTCCTTAGCGGTGGTCTGGCCATGCATTGGAATTATTGTGAGCAACTCCTCCAACACTTCAAAATTGTCATCAACACCACGGACATATATTGCGAGCTGGGCATTGTCTGTGATGTCTGTGGTCGCATCAAGAACCACTGAATATACACTGAAGTTTTGCGCTTGTTAAAGAGCCTGACAGCTGATGGGCTGAAGGATCTGCGAAAGGGGTCCTTTCTGCAATGAGGGTGCAGCAGTCTATTGCTAAGAGAGCTTCGAAGGGATTCCACCGACTCGTGCAGCGGGTGGGAAGTGCTGTCCATGATGGACATCATCCTAGTCAGCATTCTCCGCTCTCCCACTTCCTCCAAAAAACAGCCCAGAACAATGCTGGCCCTCCTGATCAGCTTAATCAGCCTGTTCGTGTCCCTCTCCGTGCTCCCGCATCCCCAACAGACCACTGCATAAAACACTGTAGATGCCACCACAGTGTCGTGGAAATTCCTCAGCAGTGACCTGCACACTCCAAAGGACCGTATATTCCTCAATAGGTAGAGGCAGCTCTGGCCCCTTTTGTACAGGGCATCTATGTTTGTGGACCAGTCTAGTTTGTTGTTGGGGTGAACACCCAGGTACTTCAAATTCATAGATTTCAATGTCTTTACCCTGGATGTAAACCTGAGTGGTCTGTTGAGGTGTCCGCCAAAAGTCGATGACCATTTCCTTTGTCTTACTGGTGTTGATGTAGAGGTGGTTTTGCCTAAACCTGCCAACAAAGGCTGTGATGACTCCCCTGTATTCCAGGTTGTTCCCATCTGTCACTCGTCCAACAATAGCTGTGTCATCAGAGAACTTCTGGAGGCGGCAGGTGTCTGTATTATGTTTAAAGTCTGAAGTGTAGAGGGAGAAGAGGAGTGGGGAAAGCACTGTGCCTTGTGGGGCCCCCGTGCTGCCAGTTACCACATCAGACGTGCAGTCCCGGAGTCTCACATAATGTGGTCTGTCTGTGAGGAAGTCGATGATCCACGCGGCTAGGTGGTTCCTTACTCCAGCCTCTTCCAGTATCCCTCTCAGTTGGACCGGCTGAATGGTGTTGAACACACTGGAGAGGTCAAAAAACACCATTCTCACTGTGCTTCCCGTGTTCTCCATGTGTGAAAGAGACCTGTGCAACAGGTAGGTGGTAGCATCTTCCACACCAATGCCTGGACGATAGGCGACCTGCAGAGGGTCCAGCTCTGCATTCATCAGGGGGCTGAGGTGGTTGAGGATGATCCTCTCCAATGTCTTGATCAGGTGAGAGGTTAATTCTACCGGCCTGAAGTTTTTGGGCTCCCTGGGGTTCGCAGTCTTTGGAACTGGGACAATGCAGGACGTTTTCTACAAGATGGGGACCTCCTGCAGACTGAGGTTGAAAATATGCAGAATCACTTTGCAAGCTGATCCGCACACTCTCTTAGTAGTCTGGAGCTGAGGCCGTCTGGACCAGTAGCCTTCCTTGCCTCGATCTTCTTTAGTTGTTTTATCACCTGATCGACAGTGATGCAGAAGCCGGTGGAACAGGGGGAGGAAGAGGCGGAGGAGAACAAGGGGGAGAGTTGCTTCTTGTCTGGGGGGGTCAGGGGAGCGGGGGCAGGGCTGAATCTGTTAAAGTACCGATTCAGTTCATTGGCCCACTCCCCGTCTCCGGACTCTGGGCCTCTCCCAGTGTTGCCTCCATGGCCCGAGATGGTCCTCAAGCTCCTCCAGACCTCTTTGGAGTTGTTTCTCTGGCCTCCTCCTGTAGCCGGTCTTTCCACTCCTTATCTCTCTCTTCAGCTCCTTCTGGACCGTTTTAAGATTCTTCTTCTCCCCAGAACTGAAAGCCCTCTTCTTCTTGTTCAGGAGGGCCCTTAGATCCCTGGTGACCCACGGCTTATTGTTAGAGTAACAACGGACCTTCTTGGAGGGTACAATGTTCTCAACACAGAAGTTAATCTAATCATTGATGCAGTGGGTCAAGCTGTTGATGTCTTCCCCATGTGAATTGCACAGCACCTCCCAGTCTCGAAACTGTCCCTCAGTACCATGCTGGTCTCCTCGGTCCATCTTTGTATGAACCTCGTGGTTGGTTTTATATTCCTCACCATAGGAATGTAGGTGGGGATCAGATGGACCAGGTTTTGGTCTGAGCGGCCCAGTGGGGCCAGGGGGACTGAGCTGTATGCCTCCTTTGTGTTGGCATACAGCTTGTCAAGAGTTTTTCGTTCCCTGGTGTGGCACTTCACATACTGAGTGAAGTTAGGGAGAGCCTAAGTCAAGGGAGCATGGTTAAAATCACCAGAGATAAGAAGGAGAGACTGGGGGTGTGACGTCTGTAGCCGGGACACAGTAGTGTAGAGCAGCTCACGAGCCACTGGTGCATGGGCCGAAGGAGGTATATACGCAGTTATTACGATGACGTGCAAGAACTCCCGGGGGATGTAAAACAGCCTAATGCTAACAGCTACTAGCTCAATATTTCGAGTGCAAAGTTACTCCTTCACAGTAAAATGCCCAGGACTGAACCATCTACTATTAATAAAAACAGCTAGTCCCCCACCTTTCTTCCTACCGCTCTCCTCAGCATCTCTGTCTCTGAAGCACATTATGCAGATGCTCTGATATTGTCCTTGTTGTCTGGTCAGCGGCGTTAGGTCTTCCTTCTTATTGGGGAGAGATCTTACATTCCCCATAATAATAGATGGAATTCTGTGTCTGAAACGTCGCCTTTTCTCCTGACATTTTTGTCCAGTTCTGCCTCTTCTTCTCTCCCTCTTTAACTCTGCGGAGAGGTCCAGGTCCAGGGGAATCCCGGTGCTGCGTAGCGCTAACAGTTGATCCTTGTCCAGGTCCAGGGGAATCCCCGTGCTGCGTAGCGCTAACGGTTGATCCTTTGTGTAAAGCAGCATAGGCATGGCTGAGTGGGTCAAAAAAATAGTGTACAAAATTTGAATTTAATGAGATAAACTAAACTATTAGATCAAAGACTGTCTCTCGCACAGCTTGAGTCTTCGAGTAGAGTCTTGAAGGTAAAATTTTAAAACATTAAAGTATTGAATATAATATATAAAGTAAAGTCTTAAGAGACAATAAAACATAAAAATAAAGCATAAAAAAAAAATCTGTAAATAAAAATCTGTAAAAACACATACGAGTGAGGGTTTAGGGAGCTATTGTAACAAGCAGCCGCTTTGATATATAAATACAATTCAGCAACATGCTTATTTATTTATTTATTTATTAACTTATTTATTACCTATCTATTTATGTCTAAAATGCATTTTTTTCTGTATCTGCATTCTCACCTTCTTGCTACTGTGACAATGAACGGGATGAATTTTCAATCAAATCAAATAATGATAGAGACCCTTTATGGTCCATAGGAATATAAGTGTGACATACTTCTTAACTTTTTTTTTTTTTTTTTAAATCTAGGTCCTACGCAAATTTCGGGCTCATGAAACCAACTTGCTGATCGCCACAAGCATTGTGGAGGAAGGCGTTGACATTCCAAAGTGTAACCTGGTGGTGCGGTTTGATTTGCCAACTGAATACAGATCCTATGTTCAGTCCAAAGGCAGAGCTCGAGCACCTGTCTCCAACTATGTTATGCTGGCTGATACTGAGAAGACAAAATGCTTTGAAAATGATCTCACTACTTACAAGGCAATAGAAAAGGTAATTTTTTCATCTTTTAAATCGTATTTTAATTTTATTATATACATTTATAATTTTAATTCTAATCATAGAAGTTATTTTCCTTTGTTTTTATTGTATACTGAAACAGCGGTCCCCAACATTTTTCTCACCATAAAGATCTTTTGATTTTCCCGCGGACCAGCTAATGGGGAGGGTGAAAACTTGAGACAAAATTGTGTGGGGGAGTGGGGTAGGTGCAAGAACAACGTCCACAACGGCAAAAAAACTAGTCCCAAGCATAAAAGAAATTATTTATTATTATTATTTTAACAACTTTTCTCATTTCAAGTAGGAGGGCGAGATTGAAAACGTTAATATTCATTACCCTGACTGACCGGCACCAGGTGGCTCGCGGACCGGTGGTTGGGGACCACTGTACTGAAGACATTTGGGTCTTCGATATAAAAATGACAATGATGCATAAGTTCAGGATTCCTGCTTTTATTTTGTTCTTTTTTTTTCTTTAACCCTGGGAAGATTATTTTATCTTTTTACCCAGGCACATTTCACGAGCAAAAGTATTTTGATTTTGATGAGTGTTTCTAATTGCCAAGGGTTTTGAATGGATTGCGGCTACTTTCCATACTCCCTATTTTTGGCTTTGCGTTTCACCCCTAAAAGCGTGTTATCTGTTAAACAAACATGGAGGCTGTCTTTGGGAGGACAATAAAGTCCGGAATGATTTGAACGAGACCACTGAAGCAGCAAACATCAAACAGGTCATCCCAGTTCGAATGCACTAAACACCAAAAAATAAATAAATAACACATTGTGATAGCTGTGAAGAAAAAAAAAACTGATTGAAAGCAGTACTGAACAGGCCCGAGCACCAGCCACGCGAGTCGGACATCAGTGAATCCTGACGCGGCTTAGAGCGTTGGAAATCACTCACCTCATGCGGAGAGACTTGTGGGAGAAATTGAAAGGGGAGCTAAAGCCTCTCCTACCAAACCCAAAGTGAGAGAATTTGTGGCTGTACTCGTTCCTATTTCTGGTGAAAACTGGGTCACTTATCTGTGGACACGGGCTTCAAGATCCCCTTTCATTCTAAAAATGAGGGGAGAAAAATAACTGCAATTGTCTGGATGTCCTTAAATAAAAAAATAAAGATTGTTTCTTGCTTCTAGTTGGTGCTGTAGGATTAGTTGTTGCAAATATTTTCTATCAGCCTGCTCAGGAATTCGGTCTTGATTAGTTTAGGGAGGTTGGCGCAAATTATGACTTCAAAAGTGCAATAAAACATTTGAGTCACTGAGCTGTTACCACGCCCACATGAAAAAAACAACTAAATATGATATTTGTCATACAATTGACATATAAATTGTTTGACATGTATTTGACATGTATATGGTTTAGATTAGATTATAACTTTATTTCATCATGTATTTGGGGAATTTTGTTGGTTGCAGTAGCAAGACAGACACAGAAGACATTGTAGACATAGGTAAAAAACTTGAGCCACACACAGGAAGTCCACTTGGTGTGGACCTGCTGCAGACTGAGACAAAATTTGCGGAATGACTCTTTCAAGATGATCCGCACAGTCCCTCAGTAGTCTGGAGGTGATCATCTTTACCTAGATCCTCCTAACCTGATCAGAGGCCGGTTGGGGGCTTCTGTGCTCAGACGTTTGGTCGCCGGTCTTCTGGTCGCCGGTCAAATGGCGACAGAGTTTACTGATGAAAAGAGCTCTCAAAATTCTATTCATAAGAGAGAGTTTAATATCTCAGAGAGAAAGTTTAATGTCTAAGAGAGAGAGAGTTTATTATCTAAGAGAGAAAGTTTAATATATAAGTACTCTTGAAAACAGTAGATATTTAGATATTAAACTCATGAATATAATTTTGAGAGCTGGTTTCAACAGTAGTTAGATATTAAACAGTACTTGGATATTAAATTCTCCCCCTTAGATATTCAACTCGCTCTTTTAGATGTTAAACTCTCTCTCTTAGATATTAAACTCTCTTAGATATTAAACTCTCTCTCTTAATATTAAACTCTCTCTCTCTCTCTCTTAGATATTAAACTATCTCATGTACACAAATTTGAGAGCTGGTTTCAACAGTAAACTCTTTCACCAGTTGACCGGTGACCAAAAGACCGGCGACCATACGTCTGGTCACGGGGGCTTCAAAGCACACAAGCACACAACTCTCCCGTTGCAGCCCGGCAAAACCGACAGCTGCGCCATCTGACCGGGGAAAGATCTCTTATGGGAGGCATAACATTGAGGGAATCCTCGGTCTGGAATGTCGCACTATCGCACAATCGTCCACTGGTCACAGCTGATACAGCGTGCATGACAGGGGAGACACGGCTGAACGGCTCCAAAGATGTCTAGGACTGGCACGAAGAAACCAAGCCACGTGTTGGGTAGGGTTCAGTCGCAAAAGTTGTAAAACAACAAAGCAAAAAGTACAAAGCAAAATATATGGGAAAGCATTAAGACATTAAAATGCAATTAAAAAAGATAGGGAAGCAGCAAAAACAAAACGAGCAAAAGCGGCGGAAGAAGCTGCTGCTACCGGCCGGCTACCACTTGAGCGCTGCCATCTAGGTTGCAGTAGCAATAACGGATACAGACACAAGAAAAAAACCTTGCACAGTTAGATAAAAATGGAACCACTCACCGGATGTATTCCACAAGGTGGCGAACTGCAAAACAGCTTTTTGAGAAGCATGTGGAATACTGAGAAAGGTTGTTTGTCCGACAAGCCCAAAATTGAACTTTTCGGCTCTCACACTATGCACAGGGTTTGGGTCAGAAATGGCCCTACACATCACCTAAAAAAACACTATACTGTGATCCTTCAACTTTTGCGGCTTCAATGCATTGCAGATTTTTAAGTATAAAAAAAGTTAATGATTTCAAAATCCATGATGAATTTGCATCCGGAAGACAGGTGAAATATGGCGGAAGTCAGGAAGTTGGGGCTGACATGGTTGGCTCTAAGCGCTGAAGAAGCGATATAACAGGAGAAAAAATGGGTGTGTTGAAAACTGTAAATAGCTGTTAAACATGCCACCTTGCCTTTTCTTATTTCTAGTGGGTTGCGTTTAGGATAACATACGTTATACGACGTGGAAAAGGAATAATTTGAGTGAATTCCACTTTATTATTGATTTTACATAGCAAAATGCCTGCTAAGCGTCCAGCGACGTATACGGCACAGCGAGCAGAGGACTGCCCGGGCATGCTGCCTCTGAGTGAAGCCACAGCGAGCCGAGGAAGGCGCGGGCACATGATATTTGAATTATCTCAAATAGCTCACACATAAAAAAAAACAAGTTATAGTCATAATCATAAATAATGACAATTAGGAATTAAATGCAATCACATGGGATAAAGTTTTAAACACACACACACACACCCACACACACACACACTTAGACTCATGTAATACTCAATGGAGACACCTTTGTAGGCAATGACAGTGTCCAGATGCTTTTGGTACGTTTTAAATCTTGACGAAAAAGCATTCAATTGATTTCAATTAACCAATTGATCGCTGCTTAGATGTGATTTTGTCCCACTGCTTCAGAAATGTTTTTAAAATCTTCTAGTGCGTGTTGGTGAAGTTTTTTTACTTTTTGCCACAAATGATTAATTAAATAAAATAACTGGACCATTTCAACTTTTTAATTTAAACCATTTAAAATTCAACTTTGCCATATTTTCTATATTATATCAATCATTTTCTCATACATGGCTCTGTTCATTACACCTTCAATTAAATAAGGTCTCTAAAACTACAAGATGAATAAATTAAACAGCAGGGTGCCTCACCCTCCAAATGTCTATTTTAAGTACAGTTATCCCTCAAATATGCTGAAATGTCCAGCCACATCAAATTTCCATCTCCCTGGTTGGTTATATCAAGTATTTTCTCATACATCGCTTTGTTCATTGTCCCTTCATTTAAATGAGGCCTGCCAAAAGTACAAGATGAGAAAACATTCCATATTAGGATGCCTCGACCTCCAAATATCTTTGTAAGTGCAGTAATCTCTCGAGTATTGCGTATATTGTAGAAGAGACATGGCCGCGATGATACAAAATCATAAAGGACAACCCCTTTTATAATTACATACCATACTACATGTTTTCATGCCTGTATAGAAAGACCTCACTTGCTGCCGGAACACGCCGCCGGATTGCCGGTCGAACGACCACCTGAGGCGGCCCGGAAATGCCGCCGGATCGCCATAGCTCCGCTTTTCAGCCATGCCATCCCTCAGGAACAGGGAGACAACGTGCCCTCGCTGTCCTGGGCTCGCTGTGACTTCGCTCTGAAGTGGCGTGCCCAATTATAGCGGCCATGTCTTTTCTACAACATCTGCGATATTTGAAGGGTTTATGTACTTACAAAGACATTCGGAGGATGAGGCACGTTTTTTTTCTTGTCTTGTAGTTTTAGCAGACCTCATTTAATTGAAGGTGCAATGAACGGAGCCATGAATGAGAAAAAGCTTGATATAATCTAGAAAACATGGGAAGATTATTTTTTAAATGGTTTAAATCAATACATTGAAAATGTGCAGTTATTCTCCTCAATTAAGAATTTGTGGCAACAAATAACAAAGCTTCACCAAAGTGCACTCCAATATTTAAATTAAAAAAAAATCTGAAACTGCGAAAAAACTTGCCCGAACTTTCTTCGGCTCGCTGTGGCTTTGCTCAGAAGCAGCGTGCCCACGCGGCCGTGTCTGGTCTACAACTTTCGCGATATTTGAGGTATTACTGTACTGACAAAAACATTTGGAGGGTGAGGCACCCTACTGTTTTTTTTCCTCATCTTGTAGTTTTAGCAGACCTCCTTTAATTTAAGGTGCAATCTACGGTGTCTTGTATGAGAAATGTATTTTTGATATGATCTAGAAAACTTGGGAAAATTGACGTTTAAATGTTTTAAATCAGGGGTGTGACTTAATTCCTTTTTATCATTATTTATTATCATGCATATTAATTATTTTTTCCTATGTGGTCTTTGAAATATTACACACGCTCCCCTACTTACGAACGAGGTTCCCGAGCCCTTGTTCATAAGTTGAAAGTGTTCATAAGTTGAAATCGTTCAAATTGAAGTTGATTCAGTGCAATACTTTGTATTATGATTTATGTTTAAGGCCTTTATAATTATATTGAAGGTTTATATAAGTGCATCTGTATGTTTAAGGCTTGTATAAGTAACCAGCATTGGTTTGTACTGAAAAAAAATATTAAATAAAATGGATTGAATACATAATGTAATGTATACATACATTAAAGAGAGAGATATTTACTAGAAACTGGCCGAAAGACGCTATCTAATGACGGTTGCACAGTTTTCTTTTATTATCATAAATGATGCGGCAGCACTCTATAGCATCATTCAATTGATTTCTAACTTTTGTGCAACGTTCAGTATTTGAGTCCTGCTGCTCGATCTTTCTGTTTATAAATGGTACTGACGGTCGAACAATTCAAGTTGTATTCCTGTGCAACGCTCACCACTTTCTCACGTGCATCAAGCTTCTTTATTATTGCCACTTTTGTTTTTAATGAAATGGTTTGCCTTTTCCTTGCACTCCCTCATTAGAAGCCTTTCGTTTTTCCCCAACCATATTTAATAATGGATGCACGAAATATTTAATGATAGAAATGAAATAGGTTCTTTGCACACTTCCACATTGCAAAAGACTGGGCAGAGAAAGGTGGATGCTGGGTGAGCTGAGCTCACAGCGCCAGGCGTCGGTATTAGTGGCGGAAAGAAGCACTCCTCGAAAAGGGCACACAATAAAAAATCGAACTTAAGAAAATGTTTCGTCATAAACGCAATTTGCAGATATTTTCCTATGTACCGTTTTTTCGTTAGTTGAATGTTTGTAAGTAGGGGAGCGGAGCGTCTGTACAAATGTATCAGATATTTCATGTGAAATGCCTCTTTGGACAGAACTGTTGAAGCGTTAAATGCTTATTTTCTCCATGGTATGTTTATGACAATTCCTGTATGCAGTTCTGTCTGTATTTTAGTAGCTAAGCTCTAACATCTGTATTACCACACACTTGTAATTTGTGGTGCTTCATCAGACCCTGATTTATTGATTCCATCTAATATCTCTGGCATATGAACTTCATATTTTTGTGTGCAGTTGAAATTCATAGTTAATGTGATGAGATTCTGTCTAAACCAAATTTGCTACCTTTTTTTAACAATATTTTTTGCTGTGGCACAATAAACCCTAATGAACCTCATCTGCCCTCTACATTTTGTGGTTGAGACTCGACTATATAAATATGTTCTCTCACAACATATTTAGTATGATGAGGTTTTAATTTTCAATCTGAGCAGATTTTGAGGAACAAATGCTCGAGATCTGCAGAACTTGATGAGCTTGAAATAGAGCATGTCTGCGATGATGACAACATTCTTCCTCCATATGTGCTTCGATCCGATGACGGGGGTCCCCGTGTTACAATAAATACAGCTATTGGACACATTAACAGGTATATGTTTGCAATTGAATTGGTCCTAAAGCAATCGTTATTAAAAATAAATAAATAAAAAATACATTTACTTTCACTCAGATATTGTGCTCGGCTGCCCAGTGATCCCTTCACCCATTTGGCTCCCAAGTGTAAAACTCGGGAGATGCAAGATGGAAAATTTCAGTCTACACTTTATTTACCCATCAACTCTCCACTCAGGGTTCCTGTTAAGGTATGGTATAAAGTACTGAGTTAAAATATTTTAATACATGTATATGTTGTATAAGCCTGTCGTGATAAACAATAAGTCAATTCCCGTATTTACATAGAACAGGGTGCACAACATTTAAAGGTGCGGTATCAATTGCATTTGCAATTTTTGTATTTAACATGTTTGCAAGGCTTAAGGGCAAAACATGGCAGTTTGGATGCACGTGAAAACATGCTCGTGTGCAACATGTACTGTTTTTGTGTGAAACGGTTGTAACATAAAATAAAAAATGTAGATAAACTTGGATTACGACGCAAACACAAAAATAGGTTTAATCAAACCTAATACTGAACTTAATTCTAATTTCGTTTGAAATTTTGAGACCTTTCTTCTCACAGGTTGGCTCTATTTCCCCTACCTCCACACTGACTAATAATAATAATAATAATAATAATAATAATAATAATAATCGTACATAGGCTTTGTCATCATCATTAACTCGACAAAAGCCTAATTGTCATCATACCCAGAAACTGCGTATGACTAAATTGGTAGTGCTTCTCCATATGGTGCGTTTTCCCGGCAAAAGACCCAAATAAGTGATCATTTCAGACTTGCAATTTAGCATTTTGCCGTTACGGATACATCGCATCACCCCCCCGAGCGGATCACTTACCTCTCACTGTCTTTGACTTGCCTTCAGTCAGCCAGTAATACGGAGATCACCGACGTCTTTACATGTTACCTCAGCCCGAAGTTATTACACAGAAGGGATTGTGTTAGGTTCATCAATAATTATACTTTAATATAATTATAAAACAATACAGGGGGACATCTGATTCAATTATATATAATTATTTAAATTGGCATCTCGGATGATCTACTTGCAAGGGAGAATACATTCCGACATCGTCTTCGTCATGAATAATTCTGGAAGGCGGCAATTTCTCCTGCCCATTTAAGGCCACAAATCAAAACAACTACAAGGTTGATTAATCCTATTGCGTCAGCACAACAACAGCTGTAGCAATCATCGCATATCAGGTATTCAACAATAACAATTAAGATTGAAACTCAAAAATAAAACTCCATTGGAAATTAAAAAAACAAGCCTCCATTCGACAAAACAATTCCATATCAGGCGAACCGAGCGTCACAATGTAAGAACAATATGCAAGTATTCCCGGAGGTGATTGATGGCCATCTGCTGGAATCAAGAGTCCTTCACGGCTCTTCCTTGCAGACCCAGATCAACAATCCTCGGAGCCCGGGACTGGGACAGATGTGAGGTCAATTGTCCTAGGAATAGGGCAAAACAGTTAAACGTCCTCCGAGCCAGCTGCAGTAACAGTTATACTGAGCGTTTTCCTCCGTTGCAAGCCATATTAATATATACATATAATGATTAATGCTCACATTTATAATAGTATCCCAGAATAACCCCAACAGATTGTGTGTCGTGTTACCCCAAGTTTATAGTCCTAATGTCTTCCAGTGGGGGCAGAGAGCAGCCGACAATCTTCTGGACAGTATTAATCACCTTCGGCATGGCCTTTTTGTCTGCTGCCGTGCTTCCTGCGTACCACACTGTGATGCAGTATGTCAGGATGATCTCCACAGTGCGCTATAGAAGGTGACCAGAAGCTTAGTGTCCAGGTTGTTCCTCCTGAATACTCTGAGGAAATGGGCCTTCTCCTCTACTGCCGTGGTGTTTGTAGACCAGGAGACCTTATCCATGATGTGTCCCCCAGGAATTTAGAGTACTGGACCCAGTCTACTTATACTCCATTAATGAGGAGTAAGGCCAGGTCTGTGGGTGCTCGGACATTTGGTCGCTGGTCTTTTGGTCGCCAGTCAAATGGTTACAGAGAGTTTACTGTTGAAAACAGCTCCCAAAATTATATTCATGAAAGACAGTTTAAAATCTAAGAGAGAGAGTTGAATATCTAAGTACATTTGACCGGCGACCAAACGTCCGATCACGGATCTGTGCTGTGTTTGCGAAAGTCCGGGATTATTTCTTTGGTTTTGTGGTGTTCAGTGTGAGATTGTTCACCGAGCACCACGAAAACAGTTTGTTGACCTCATCTCTGTAGACAAGAAACCTGTGCATCAAGTAGGTGGTAGCATCTTCCTCACCAATGCCTGGATAGGCTAACTGCAGAGGGTTCAGCTCTGCATTCACCGGGGGGATGAGGTGATTCAGGATTATTCTTCTCCATTGTGATCAGGTGAGAGATTCATGGCTTGAAGTCGTTGAGCGACCTGGGGTTCGCAGTCTTTGGAACTGGGACCACACAGAAAGTTATCCACAAGGTGGGGACCTTCTGCAGACTGAAGCTGAGGTTGAAAATATGCAGAATCACTTTGCCAAGCTGATCCGCAATCCCTCAGTAGTGTGGAGTTGAGGCTCTCTGGACTGTAGCCTTCCTTGCCTGTTGTTAAGCTATCTTTTCACCTGATCGCCAGTAATGCAGAGACCGGTGGAGGACGGGGGTGACGTGTGATCGGTGGAAGAAAAGGAGGAGGAGAAAGAGGGGGGAGAGATGCTTCTAGTCTGGGTGTCAGGGGAGTGGGGGTAGAACTGAATCTGTTAAAGACTTTTTTGGCCCATTTTCCTCGCTCCGGACTCCGGGGCTCTCTCATTGTTGCCTTCATGGCCCGGAATGGACCCCTCCGGCGTTGCTCTGTGGCGTTGCTTCTCTGGAGTTGGTTTGCTAGCTTCCTCTTGTAGATGGCCTTTCCCTTCCTTATCTCTCTCTTCAGCTCCTTCCGGGCCGTTTAAAGACTTTCTCCCCTGAGCCAAGACCCCTCTTCTTTTTGTTCAGGAGGGCCCTTAGATCCTGGGTGACCAACGGCTTATTGTTGGAGAAACAATGGAACTTCTTGGTAGGTACAGTGTTCTCAAAACATACGTTTTTATAATCTTTGATGCAGCGGGTCAAGCTGTCAGTCTTTCCCATGTGAATTGTACAGCACATCCCAGTCAGTGATCTCAAGAGTTTTTTGTTCCCTGGTGTAGCACTTAACATACTGAGTGAAAGTGGGGAGAGTAGAAGCCAAGGAAGCATGGTTAAAATCTATCGATGGAAAGCTGTGGTGGATGTACCCCGAGTTGCGCTATAACTACATTCTCAGTGAGAAAAAACTGAGGCACAAGTTCATTCAATCCCCGGTGAGAGGGCACGCTACTGCCGAGACCACGACTCAAGATACACAACCTCTATCCATTGAGATCAAGCATCCCATCAAGGAGCTTAACAATAGTAAGTGAGGGTTTAGATAAAGACCACTGTCACCAGGTGCAATAGCTGTTGGGCTATGTTTCTACCCAAGACAAATACTGCACACGCACCTGCCTGGCCCAGCACAAGAGAGAGAGACTGACAGTGCCTCCCTCCATCCACTCTTGCCACCTTCCCTTTTAGTAAGTGTTCTAACATAAAGAAGCAAATCCGGAGATGTTAGAGGTGGAAGTAATCGAGGCATTATCCAGCACATGAACAGCTACAGTGGTCCAAGCGAAGAAACATGATTGCCTTTGGAGATTCCGTGTGGACTATCGGCGGCTCAGTGACATTCACAGGCCGCTTATTGACGATGCCCTTGACTACATCCCTGAATCCTGCTGGTTCAGCTCACTTCACTTGTAAAATGGCTATTGGCCATTGGAGCGACTATCCCCAGAGCCACGACAAAAGACTGCATTCTCCCGTGGCCAAGGATTATGGTACAGATACATTTGCGAACAAATTAGAGTACCTGTAAGTCATTGCATACAATTTGTACGTTTTACTGATAAACTCCCATCTGTAAATTCCCTTTGTACATAATTTGTAAGTTTGTATTTGTAATTTTTGTACAGAACTTGTAGAATTTGTATATGTAATTTTTGTTAAAGTTTACTGCTTTAATAAAAACACCATCTGTGAATTTGCTTTGTGTTCTTTTTAATTAATTAATTTTACTTATTGCCTTTTATTTTAATGTCAAAGTTCCGGGCTAAAAGTATACTAATACTTTTTTTGTTGGATAAAAATGACCATCTAAAGTATTTCAACATTGCAAGTTCTCCCAGAGTGAATGAAGGTTCATTGGACGCCTATGACAGTCAATGGCAGCAGCCAGTGTGTTAAATGAGTGCTCTTATTGATATTTTGATATTAGATATTTAGATATTAAACTCATGAATATACTTTTGAGAGCTGGTTTCAACAGTACTTGGATATTAAACTCATGAATATAATTTTGAGAGCTGGTTTCAACTGTACTTCGATATTAAACAGTACTTAGATATTAAACAGTACTTATATATTAAACTCTCTATCATGAATCATCTGTAGATATTTAGATATTAAACTCTCATGAATCAACAGTAGATATTCAGATATTAAACTCATGAATATATTTTTGAGAGCTGTTTTCAACAGTAAACACTCACCTTTTGACTGGCGACCAAAAGATCGGCGACTAACGGGGACCAAACGTCCGGCGACCAAAAGACCGAGCGACCATACGTCCGGCAACCAAACTTCCGGTCACGATGTTGAATGAGTAATCCTGAGTAAAAGTGTAATAAGTGAGCTTGTCTCACGTGCTTAGTAGAGCAATGTTAAATCCCTTTGTCGATTATCACAAGGACTATTATATATATTCTGCAAACACATTTAATTTGTCACTTTTTTTATCTTCACAGGGTCCCGAAATGAATTGTACCAGATTAGCAGAGAAGGCAGTTGCGTTACTTTGTTGTGAGAAACTACATCAAATAGGTAAACTATGTAAATTATATTAATTTGTATATTACTAGTTCTACGTATTCTCATATTTAAAGTTTATCGTTTTTCCAAGGTGAATTGGATGATCATTTGATGCCAGTTGGCAAGGAGACTGTAAAGTATGAGGAAGAGCTGGACCTTCATGATGAGGAGGAAACTTGCGTCCCTGGCCGGCCGGGCTCTACAAAAAGGAGACAATGTTATCCGAAAGCTGTGAGGGAATTTTTTGGATGAACAGTAATGTTTGTCTTTCTATGCCAATTTTTTTTGAAAACAACGTATCAGAATTGCATTCTAGTAATGTTGATGACAATGAAGAAAAAAAAAAACACTTAATTAAATAACACTATCAGAACAATACTGATAGTCAAATGCCTAAAACAAGAGCCACACTTCATTGCAGGCCCCCTGATGAGCGACAAGTTGTGCGAGGGTTTTAAATGTTTATTTTATTCTAACACTTAATGTAATTTGTTTTTTCTTGATACTGATTGTGTCTAACATTTCATCCACCTACTATTCTGTGGACTACTCAATGTGCCTGCCAAACTGAATTAGCGTGATCCATTACCACGCTGTTTTGTTTTGTAGTGCAACGAGCGGAATATAACCAAATTTTTTGTCATGCGTTCTAAATGTTTATGGTAGCCAGCACAGAACAGACAATTTTTTTCCCCATAAGTATCCGTCCCTTTGCCATCTTTCATATTCTTATGGCCTGCCACTTCTGTTCTGGTCTTTCCTTATGATTTTAATATTTTGACTTATACAGGTTCATATTTGCAAATGTTACTGTGTATGTGTTTCTAATTTGAAATAAATATTTTATCTGAAGAAGAATTTAAAGAAATTAACAAAATTGCCATATCTGCTAATTAAAACACCACTGTCACTGAAATTTATATAGACTCATAAATTGACCACTCAAGCTAAAAGAGGATATGCTCAAGCATTTTCTTTCTTATGAGCTTTTACTACAGGATTGTTCCATTTGTTATTTAACTATAAATATGTCTCTTATCTTCAATTAGATACCAGAGTGTTTGCAGGAAAGTTATGCTATACCCAAGCAAACTTTCTACCTTTATGTCATTGGTATGATCCTCACCACTCCACTTCCTGATGAGCTCAACTTTCGTAGAAGGAAGCTTTACCCACCAGAGGACAGCACACGCTGTTTTGGCATCCTGACTGCTAAACCAATACCTCGAGTAAGTTAGTATTCCCATTATGTATTTGTTTATGCGTGAGCCATGTTGGAATAATAATTGCACTGTTCTTACACTAAGACGCATATACAGAGTATTTTTTGTATGCAAACTGATAGGTTCACCAATAGGCATTCCCCAAATGTATGCACAAATACAGAGAAAAGGACAATCTTCTGGATTTTTGTACTTGCAAGGAGAACGAACCGTTGGTGCCAAGTCCCAACTCCAATCTGGCTTCACACACCTTTTTGTTGTTGTTAAAATTCAAGGACCCTAGTTACAATAGACATCTCAACTCTCAGGGGAGGGGCGGAAACAAAAGTGAGACGTCAATGGAGTAAAAAGAAAATGGTCTGAAAGTCTAGTGTAGCTCAAGGCGTTTTGGCTTCTCTTTGTTTAATCTAATTAAGGTTCCTAATGGAGGGAATACAAACAGTACTGTATACATAAATTAGAGAGGGCGAGAGAGAGAAAGAGAGATACTTACTAGAAACTGACCAAAAGGAGCTATCTAATAACGATTGCAGTTTTCTTTTATCATAAATGATGTGATAGCACTCTATGGCATCATTCAATTGATTTGCAACTTTTGTGCAACGTTCAATATTTGGGTGTTGCTGCTCCATCTTTATGTTTATAAATGGTACTGACGGTCGAACGATTTAGTTTTATTCCCGTGCAACGCTCACCACTTTCTCACGCGCATCAAGATTCTTTGTTATTGCCGCTTTCGTTCGAAATGAAATGGCTTGCCTCTTCCTTGCACCTCCCTCACTAGAAGCCTTTCGTTTTTCACCAACCATATTTAATAATGGATGCACGGAATATTTAATGATAGAAATGTAATAGGTTCTCTGCGCACAGGAGATACGTCACTTGGGTGGGTGTATGTGTGGGTGTGTAGGCGTAGGCGTAGAGATGGCTGAAGAGATGGCTGTAGAGATACAGATGCCATGCCTGCGTCTAAAAGAACGGTGCATCATTTGTGTGTGTACAATACAGAAATAGCATTTGTTATTGACACTGGCTAAAAATACGGTGTGCCGAATAGTGGTGAAAATACGGTATATATATATATATATATATATATATATATATATATATATATATATATATATATATATATATATGTATATGTATGTGTATGTGTATGTGTATGTGTATGTGTATGTGTATGTGTATGTGTATGTGTATGTGTATATATATATATATATATATATATATATATATATATATATATATATATATATATATATATATATATATCAGCAACACGGTTACTTATTTATATATTTATTCATGTATTTATTTATTGACTTACTATTAACTACCTATTTGTGTATAATGCCTTTCCTATTCCTGCATCCTCACCCTCTTCCTACTGCAACAAAGAAATTTCCCGAATACGGGATGAATAAAGTTATCCAATCCAATCCAAAAAGAATGTCATTCATGATGCAGTGCCGTCACGCTGCATCTCCAGAAGGGAAGGGCCTTCACTTCCCTTGTCTCTCTTTTAACCGCACGGCAGAGCCCATTAACATTAACCAGAGTCCTACCAGCTCAATTATGTACAAAAAGAATGTCATTCATGACGCAGTGCCGTGCTACACCTTTAGCATATCAAGGGATGTCAATATTTAGGAGGCATTCTCAACGGCGACTCAAAACAAAGTATTTTTCCACAGGTGGTTTGTGCAAGGCAAAATTCACTCGCAACAAATAGGAAATGGCAAGACGTAAGGCATCCAGGCACTTGATGTGATATTCGGTGCGCCCATTCCCCCTCTATTATATATTCCTTCTTTGGCGTTGAGAGATGAAGCGGTGTCCTGACTTCCACCGTATTTCATCTCTTCCAGTTCCGAGTTTCAGTCTACATTTAGATTTTTAGGAACGTTTAATTTTTATATAAACCTCAGAAAAAAATCTGCAATGTAGCGAAGCCACAAAGTGAAAAGGGATCTAAGTAATGTCTTGTAAAGTCTTTCTTTTTTTTTCTGCCTTGGCCTCACCAATAAAAAGTCCCCAAACCAAAGTTGATGTTAGACGCAGAATGAGCTGCGTATTTTAGCAGTCTTCTAGCATGCTTTATGCGGGCTTTCAATTCTTTTGTTACCATGTAACTCTTATGTGATGCCATTAACATCTAGCACAACATTAAAAAGCTAGACATGATCATAAAAACTGGTTGAGAGTCACAACCAGAATTGCTGATGTATTTTTTGGAGGGTTTTTTGGAATGGTAAAAACAGCTTAAACATGTAACAGTTTAAATCAATTCCTTGTGTTCATATTAAATTACATTAGCACAGTCATCTTTTTTATGACATTGTCACCGTTTCATAGCACCATCACAGGAAATTATTCTATTCAAAACTTACTAAACTCACTTAAGTCCCACTTATGTGATTATTTTATCTCCTTACAATAGGTCCCAAATTTTCCAGTTTACACACGCTCGGGTGAGGTGACTATCTCCATCGAGCTTCTACAGTCCGGCCTCATTCTCACTGCCACAGAGTTTGACCTTATCATTCGCCTGCACCAGTACATCTTTTCGCATATCCTCCGCCTTGAGAAACCTGCCCTGGAATTCAAGCCTACACTTGCTGATTCTGCTTACTGTGTTCTACCTCTCAATATTGGTGAGTCGCTATGCTCAGAATTTGTTCAGAAAGGGTTTCCCAAAATGTGTAACAATTTAAAAAGCAAATGTTTTGGAAATGATTACAGCTATTGAGCATAAGTTTTATTTATGTACCGTATTTACTCGCATATAAGCAGCTTTTGTTGGACAAAAAATGATGACTGAATCATGCAAGTTGACGACGGCATGACACAAAAATAAAACTGCTCCATGATGGCATGATGCAACACAATGCGGCCGATACGGTCATTCATTTGAAAATAGAGAAAAGATAAACATATACAACGCTAAACAAAATGTATTTCCAGTTTTTGTCCAACTTTACAACATCTTTTTGAGTCCGATTTAGCTACCGTAACCAAAATGGCGCTGTTTAAGCGGCAGCCGGCGTCTGCGGTAGCTCCGTCCACTCTTACTCGTTTTGTGTTTTTGCTGGTTTTATGTCTTAATGTTTTGATGATTCTATTTACTTTCATTTGCTTTGTGCTTTTGCTTTGCTGTTCTGTCTAATCACCCTCTTGCTACTGCCACAATGTAATTTGCCGAATACGGGATGAATAAAGTTATCCAATCAAATCCAATTTTGACATATATGAATGAAATTCATAAAAAAACAAATATCTTGCATAAAACCCCTAACGTTCCCATCACTGCTCGCTCGGGGCACGGCAATATGAACAAAAAAGAAAAGTTATGCAGATAATAGGCTAGACAAAATGTATTTTGACGTCTATGAATATAATTCAAGGAAAAAATAAACCGTATCTTGCATAAAACAAGAAAAAACACGTTCCCGTCACTGGTCGCTTGGGTCACGGCTGTAGTTAAACATGCTTAGACTGGCCAGACACGAGTACACTTGTGCCTGCCGTTGGTCGCTCAGGGCGCTTCCATCTTGGATTGGATTGGATAACTTTATTCATCCCGTATTCGGGAAATTTCTTTGTTGCAGTAGGAAGATAAACCATAGATAAACATGCTCTGACCGAAGCGTTTACCATCTCAGCACATCACAATAGTTGGCTGATCGAAGGTCTTGCGGTTGATCGTATACTGCTATGGGCATCTCCCTCGATCTGGGGCTCCATGCAAGAACTCACCCGGTAGCTTCACAAAGATAACAAGAATGGTCAGCACAAATCCCATAACGACACGGGGGACCTAGTAAATAACCTATAGAGAGCCGGGAACACCGTGACAAAGGCTACTATCAGTAACACAATGCGCCGCCAGGGACTATAATCCTGCACTGCCAGGCCCCTCTGCGTTCCGCTAGAGAGCATATGGATGATCCAGAAGAGGACTGGGAGAATGTGTTATGGTGAGATGAATCCAAAATAGAACTTTTTGGTTAAAACACAGGTTCTCGTGTATGGAGGAGAAAGAATACTGAATTTCATCCGAAGAACATACCCACTGTGAAGCATGGGGGTGGAAACATCATGGTTTGGGGCTGTTTTTCTGCACAGGCACCAGGGTGACTGATATGTGTAAAGGAAATAATGAATGGGGCCGTGTATCGAGAGATTTTTAGTGAAAATGTCCTTCCATCAGCAAGGACATTGATGAGACGTAGCTGGGTCTTTCAGCATAAGAATTATCCCAAACACAGCCAGAGAAACAAAGGAGTGGCTTTGTAAGACACATTTAAAGGTCCTGAAGTGGCCTATCCAGTCTCCAGATCTCCACCCCATCAAAAATCTGTGGTGCTCAACGACGGCAAAATAGCACTGCTTTAGAAGACATCTGCATGGAGGAATGGGCCAAAATACCAGAAACAGTGTGTGAAAAGCTCGTGAAAAATTACAGAAAATGTTTGCCCTCCATTATAGCCAACTAAGGGTACATAAAAAAAGTATTAAGATTACATTTTGGTATTGACCAAATACCTATTTTCCACCATAATTTGTAAATAAATTCTTTAAAAATCAAAAAGTATGATTCTTTGTTTTTTTTCCCCCCATTCTCTCTCGTGTTTGAGGTTTACCCATATTGACAATTTGCATGCCTCTTTAATCGTTTCAAGTAAGATAACTTGCACAATTGGTGGTTGACTAAATACTTATTTGCCCCACTGTATTTTGAAATTAGAATGATTTTGGCCCCCACAACATCTTATACTTCTCTTAAGAGAATTGTAATTTGTCATTAAAAAGCATCAGGTCCTCATCAAGTTAGACTTATTTCTTTTTTTAAATCAAATTACTATATATTTTGAATTTGCAAAGACAGGTATAATAAATAACCTATAATATTGACCTTAATAATCTGATTTCGATTCATCTAAGAAATACCACGTGTGATGATTTTTCCTATTAAAACCATAAATATGGAGGTGAAATTTGAGAAATTGATTAGCGGGTTGGCCTCAGAGCACTGGGGTCTTGGGTTCAAATCCAGGTCACTTCCACCTGTTTGTAGTTTGCATTTTCTGCCCTGCGCGGGTGTCCTCCAGGTACTTCGGTCTCCTCGCACATTCCAAAAACATGCGTGGGAGGCTGATAGGACACTAAATTCCCCCTAGGTGTGGATATGAGTGTGCATGGTTCTCCATCTCCTTGTGCCCTGCGATTGGCTGACCACTGATTCAGGGTGAAAATCTGCTTATACGCGAGAAATGGTAAAATTAAACATTTTTAAGGGTGCTGCTTATACGCACGGGCGACTTTAATGTTGTAATGATTGTATCCCTGATATGGCGGGCGACCAACTTTTCAAAGCATTTCATGATCACAAGTGTAAGTGCAAAAGGCCTATAATTATTCAGGCTGTCAATGGTTGGCTTTTTAGGGACAGGGATAATCGTTTTAATGGTGCCATTTATAAGCGTGGGCGACTTTAATGTGAGTGATACCATAGTTTGTGTTTAATTGCACTTCCTCTGACATTTCGATTAAAAGATGTGTCGAAAATTAAAACAAAAAAGTTCTCAAAGTACCAACTTTGCCCAGGGTTGCTTCAGGGTTATGTGCAAAACTGTAAAAAAAAAAAAGTAAAAATTTGAATCTATTTTCTATATTTCTTCATTCTAACAAATAATTTGTGGAATATGGTCTGTTCTTGTCCTTTTTTGTAGTTGGAGATTCCAATACACTTGACATGGATTTCAAATTCATGGAGGATATTGAAAAGTCTGAAGCACGAACTGGCATTCCTAATACTCATTACACCAAACAGAACCCCTTCACCTTCAAACTAGAGGATTACCAGGATGCTGTTATCATTCCTAGGTATTTGTTGTAAAAAAATGGAATTGTATTTTTTGTCATGTGTGTTGTTCAGTTTGGTGGATCGAACATTTTATGAACCGCGAATTAGCGGGGGAACACTGTATATCGTTCAAATGGCGATTGTCTCACGCAACTTTTCATAATTTTCCTAAAGCGTGGACAATATGTCGTCAAGCTGGTTGATTGCACAACTCATTAACACTTTATCAGCATGCTTCTTTTTTTCACTCAAACCAGCAATAACTTTCTTGGAGCCAATGACGAAAAACAAAGGGTAAAGTTGCATTAAGCAACTCACACAACAGCGTGTTATAATTCTAGGAGGAAAAACGGTCAAAGGCACAAGAAAAGCATTGTGATGAAGTTGCTACATGATTTCATCAGACACAATTTCTTAAACCCATTACTTGATGTTTTACAAATAGGTTATTAATTTTATAATTCAGTTGCATATGATTAATGATGAGAGATGGTTACATATATTTCACCCTGTCATTTTTGGTTGGACAGATTGCTACAGTATACCTTTGCATCACACACTCCAGTTACAGACTAGTTCTAGAATAAAAAGAAGGGAAGGGCAACGTTGTGGTAAAAAAGATTGTCACATCATGCTATTAATGGGTAGTTTTTTTTTGTCACGCCTTCATCACACACTGTGACAAATTTTACTTTTCAGGTTCACTTGTGTTCTATGGTCTTTTATTGTGAAGTGTCATTGAGATGAGATGACATGCCATTCCATCAGTTTAGATTAGAACTTTACTTCTTCCCATTCTCAGGAAATTACCTTGGTTGCAGTAGGAAGACAGACACAGTAGTCATTGTAGATCTAGATAAAAAAACTGGAGCCACAGACAGGAAGTACACAAGATGGGGACCTTGTGTAGACTGAGACCGATGTTAAATATGCAGAATCACTCGTTCAAAATGATCCGCAAGTATCTCAGTAGTGTGGAGGTGATCATCGTCCTGGCCTAAATCCTCCTAAGCTGTCCTATAACCTGATCAGCAGCAGCCCGAGTCTCGTACCTTCTCGTGGTGGGTTGTGAGGGCATCGCCGCACGACAGTGCCTGCAAAACGAGACAACACAGTACCGAAAGGTGCTGCCTTCAGTCACAACCCCTTTTTGGCGAACCGGATGAATCTCGCCCATTCCCTTCGGTTGCGTCTACTCCGGGCCGGGGATGTCGAGGCTAACCCAGGACCTCCCTGATTCAGCTGCAACCGCCAAATATCCACCCGACACCTGGTATGCAAAGAATGTCGACGGGCGGCGCACTTTACAAAGACCTGCAGTGGCCTCACCAGGGGGGCGGCCAGAACTGCAGCCGAGACAGATGGGTTCTACTGCCGAGACTGCTGTAGACTAGACGATACCAATGACTGCCACAGATGTCACAAACCAATCCTTATAAACCACCAAGATCGATGTCTGCTGCATCCAAGAAAGCAAGCTCAAGACAACGAAAAAGCTCCCAAGAATGCGGAACTACACCGCTATTCGCAGAGATAGAATGATCCAAGGGTTACAGAGGGGATGAGGAGTGGTGACATTCATCCAAACCCAAATCCCGTACCGCCTCAGAGATACGGCCTCGTGAGGCCTTAACCCAGGAACAGACGGACTAACGATTGAAATTCCTGCAGGAGAAAGCCCAGCCCTAAAAATCCCCAATGTCTACGTGCTACCAGTCCAGTTGTCAGCTTGGCCGGATGAAGCAAACGGGTGCACGGACTTGAACATTGAGCTTGGGGAGAACAAGATCCTCCTGGGAGACTTCAATGCCCATGATATGCTCTGGGACAGCAATGCCTGCCGGGACGAAAGAGGTCGCAATCTCACAGAAAGCCTCCTGGACGTAGGGGGGTGTTACTACTCCCCCTGGGGTAAAATATACCAGGGAGTCGCAACTATCACAGCAGACGGGTTCGGTCAAAGATGAGTTCGGACAAACACTGCAAGTAGCCTTAAGTTATATTTTATTTACAATAAAGTCCATAAAACAGACTACGGGATAACATTGGGGAAGCACGAGATATTAAAGTGGCACCCTCAAATAAACACGGTAAAACCCCCTCCAAGACAGGTGTCCAAATGAACACCCACAAAATTCAGGAAATAAGACCGAAGGGTGCCACTGTCAAACTGATGTAATATAATCCAGACAGGGTGTCAGGTTCATTAATAATTACCTTCGTCCGTAATTATCAATAACTGCAGGAAGACATCTTATTCAATTATTGACATTTAATTAAATAGAAATGGATACAACAGATAAAAGCCTCCGGAGGGGAGCGTTACAGCAAGTGTCACCTTACAACTTCCGAACGTCTCCTCGAATAGACGTTTTCGTCCCATTCTTATGGTCACAAGTTACAGAGTTGTTGATCATTCCATCACGTATGAGTAAAAACAACATCTGGGACTACAATAACAATCAAAGTATTTTACTAATAACAAAAACAGGGACTAGACCTAACAACATTTAGATTAGAGTAATTATACAACCTCCTTGACCTAAGAATCATATAATATAATCATAATCATATAATCGTTACATACAGAAAAACCCGAAGTGTACGGTTACATAACGATAACAATATTCTTGTTATTGTCCGAATAGCCCTGTCCTCGTCACCAAGGGCCCACCAAATCTCAAGGACCCAGATTGGGTGGATTGTTTGTATAACCATCCTGGAACAGGCTGTCTAGGTTAAAGATGACTTGGCGTGACCTCAACACTTTTGAAAAACAGAAAGAGAATGATTTAACAAAGTAATGAATTAATACAAAGAAAAGAAAGAGAATGATTTAATAAAGAAATGAATTAATATAACTATTATAATAATAAAACAGAATAAACCCAACACAGGGGAATAACTGTGTCTAAATGCACAAACTATATGTATACCCCGGGGTGTCTAAACTTATCTCAAGTCCCCCTATGCAACCCAAAATCATTAACAACACATACAAAATACAACAGGGAATAACGTACTCACAAGCCTACAAGTCAGCAGTTCAGCAACCGGGGTGGAACTGACATTTGAAAAGGGTTTAAATAAGGGCAGGAGTGAATCTTGATTGGAGGAGGGATGATTGGGGAAGTAGTCACAGCTGTGTTGGCCTGGGCAGGGCTTTGTCACAGGGTTGGAGCCACAGCTGCAGGTACCTGTAAAGAAAAGAAAGCACACACCTCCTACATAGCGTGTGGGTGTCCAGGCTGCCAGCCGTAACAGGGGGGGTACCGATCAATGACGGAAGACACACAAGGGTGGACCCTGCGAATGGCAACACATCAGACCCGGACATCGCTATTGTCCCCGAAGTGCATCAACAACATTTCTCCTGTACAACCCTTGAAAAACTTGCCTCCGACCACCTCCCCATCCTCCTGACAGTAACCCACTCAGTGCCGTCCAGAGTGCGAGAGGGCCGACTAGTGTGGAACTGGAAAGGCGCAAACTGGACAGGATTCACAGACGTTATTGAGGAGAAACTAAGGAACTACCCAGAGCACACCACTGTTAAACAAGGCGCACAACGGCTGGAAACAGCCATCATGAAGGCGGCGTATGCTACCATTGGCCTGAAGAAGGCTGGTTAAGGTGGTGGACTATGGATGGGAGCCGAAGTAGATGGAGCAATTCGTCGTCGCGACGCCCTGAAACCAGATCGGCATCTCCATGCTGATGAATACCACCAAGCCCAAATATATGTTGCGGTGAAAATATGCGAGAGGAAACTAGGGATCTGGAAACGCAAAGTCCTGTGGAGCCTACTTTAAAAGCTGGAAGATGGACAGGGGGACTCGAAAGACAAAATCCTTTTGGTTGACGGACAACCCCGAATCTTGGCTCTGAACAAAGCAAATGCCTTCAAAGCCGCGTACCAGGCCACTAGCAAGCTCGACATCCGAAAGGAAGACAGATGGGCGAAAAGAAGAGTCAACATCGAGCTCCGGAAGCCAACTGCAGAGACTGCCTTGAGCGCAGCCCTGACAATGAAGGAGATGCACACTGCAATAGCGAAGCTGAATCCGTCCAAATCACCGGGGCCGGACCGGATCCATCCCAAATTCCTCCACCATCTTGGACCCACAGTGTCAAACATTCTCCTCCAAACCTTTAATAAGTCGTGGTCAGAGCACAACATACCGCAGGCCTGGAGAACGGCGGACATCCCACCAATCCTCAAACGGGGGAAAGACTTGCAGGATGTGTCATCGTACAGACCAATCAGCCTAACCTCAGCATTGGGAAAGGTTATGGATCGTGTGGTGACCAACAGATTGATCTACCACCTGGAAAGAGACGGGCTGCTGACACCAGAGCAATCCGGTTTCCGTCCGTGAAGGAGCACTAAAGACCAACTCCTATGACTTTCATGAACAATCAGTGACGGTTTCCAGGCCAAGCCGATGCAAAGAACGATGCTGGCGCTGTTCAATTTCAGCAAGACATACGACAAGGTCTGGCGGGATGCTCTACTCTGGAAAATGACCCAAGTAGGGCTACCACACACACCGTTGTCAGGTGGGTGCAGAATTGGCTATCCAACCGAATCAACTTTGTCACATTCGGTGGACAGAGAAGTAGGATTGGGATCTTTCGCCAGGGGGTACCACAAGGGTCGGTCATTTTGCCAATACTCTTTTTGATATATGTAAATGACCTCACGAAGACCCTGCCCAGGGGCGTACACAGCAGCCTCTTTGCAGATGATGTGGCATGTTACAGCCAAGCACCACAACTGGAGACTGCCCGAGTACAACTTCAAACCGCGGTATATGCCATTGTCGAGTGGAGCAAGAGGTCGAAACTTACCTTAAATGCATCCTAGTGAGTGTACTTTCTTCACCACATACTCGCACGAAGCGAAGTGGCAGCCTACACTGAGCATCCGCCAACAACCGATGCACCACAATCCAACACCCATGTTCCTCAGAGTTACCTATGATCGTCAATTGACCTACATCAAACACACCGAAACAGTCGCGTGCAAAATGGCGACCAGAACTCGGGCAATCCGCAAACTAGCACACACTGATTGGGGCTATGACAAGGCAACCCTTCGGAACACCTACACTGCGGCGCCAGCTTGGATTCCCTGGATCTCCCACACCAATATGGAGAAACTTGAAACCCCGCAAAGATATGGTGTCGAGCCATAACTGGCCTTTTGAAGACGACACCATCTGATGCAGTCCTCATTGAGAGCGATCTGCCATCTATCAAAACACAAGCCAATCAGCTAGCAATCTACGCATACGAAAAGTCTCTACGCGTCCCAGGCGACAAACTGCGACGACTGGTGACGGAGAGGCACCCAACAAGGCAAACTAAGAAGACTGACTGGCGCGACCACACACGCGACAGATGGGTAACAGTGTTCGTCAATGCACAGGGTGACCAGGACCCTTTTCCCCAACTGAGAGCACCATGGGTAGAGATAACCGCCATGACCTTTGCCAAAGCGGCTGAAGGCAGATACCAGCAACCCAAACACAACTACGCAGCCACCGTCAGCGATCTCAACAAAGATGCAGACGTCTTCCAACTGACCTGCTTCACTGACGGATCGGCACGAACTGGTAATACTGCCGGAGGCGCCGGAGTCTTGATGATTCACAGGGAATCAGGGAAAACGTGGGAGCTAAGCCTACCAGCTAGAAGATGGACCTCCTCCTTCCAAGCTGAGATGATTGCGATCGAATCAGCGCTAAAGATGGCCACCGATAGGTGCGAGCCAGGGACCCCAATTCGCTTGGTGACACACAGCCTCTCCTCCCATCAAAGGTTGCAAACCATGGAACATGAGTTCAAATTGGAAACCACCACCGAGGCCCCAATCAGAGATCTGCTGACCACCCTCGGAAATAAACAAGTGGCGGTGGAAGCCCTATGGGTCCCAAGCCACTGCGGTGTCCAAGTAATGAGAGAACCGACCAACTAGCCACTGCAGGAGGCAACATGGAACAAGGTGGTGCACCACGACACTTAGCAACAGCAAAAGCTGCCATCCGGCGGGCGATGCGAAGCCACCGCATCCACGCCGACATACGGAAGAACCTTTACGCTGACAACGAAGACAACACGATCTTCCCCAGAGATCAAAACTTTAACTGACAGGAACAAGTAACGATCAGTCGCCTTCGAAGCGGACACCATCCGGAGCTGCGTTACTGGAAGAAGAATATGGGGCTGACTGAGTCAGAAGAATGTAGACTATGCGGCACGGGCGATGCTGAGAAGGCAGAACACGTCCTGACGAAATGTCCAGCTGTGACTGCCCTCTACCCAGATGGCTGGACAATCAAAGACCTCTTGACATCCCCTAAAGAGGCACTCAATATCTGGACCGAATGGCTGAACAACAACAAAACAACAACAATCAGCAGTGGCAGCGCTCTAGCATAACGCAGAGCCACTGAACACTTTTCAAACTGGCTTGGCTGAGAACAAAGCTGATTGTAAAAATCAAAAGCCTTTATTGTCAGCATACACAGCTGTGTATAATGGAATTGGTCGTGCTACTCCACAAAGTGCGTTCTCCCTTTAAAAAAATAAATAAATAAATAGTAATAAAAAAAGGATAAAAAGTCACATCCCGGCTAGGTGAATTCTAAAATATTGCATAGTCTAAGACACCCCAAAATTATTTTCCAGAAGGGATTGTGTGTCGTGCTAAGGCAAGTTCAGAGTCATGATGGCCTTGGGAAAAAAACTGTCCTTAAGTCTATTTGTCAGTGCTTTGTCAGACCTAGAGCGTCTGCCAGAGTGCATCAGCTGGAACAGTTTATGACCAAAGTGGTATTGGTCCCTGACAATGTTCCTGGCTCTGCTGGGGTAGCGAGGGCTGGCAATGTCATCCAGTAAAGGCAGAGAGAAGCCGATGATCTGGGCGGTGTTGATCATTCTGCATGGCCTTTCTGTCTTCTGCCGTGCTTCCAGCATACCACACTGTCATACAGTATGCCAGGATGCTCTCGACAGTGGCTCTATATAAGGTTACCAGAAGCTTAGTATCCAAGTTGTTCCTCCTGAGTACCCTCACCACTGCCATGGTGTTGGTAGACCAGGAGAGCTTGTCCGTGAGGTGGACCCCCAGGAATTTGAAGGATTGGACCCCGTCTATGCATACTCTATTTATGTGTGGGGCCAGATCTGTTCTGTGTTTGCGAAAGTCCAAGATTATTTTTTTAGTTTTAGTGGTGTTTACTGTGAGATTGTTCACCAAACACCACGGAGACAGTATGTCCGACCACTGTGGTGTCATCGGCAAATTTGATGATTGAGTTAGACTAGTGGGTCGGTGTACAGTCGTACGTGTACTGAGAGAACAGAAGAGGAGTCAGTACACAGCCTTGAGGGAAGCTATTGTTCAGTGTAATGGAGTAAGAGAGGTGGGAACCAAGTCTAACAGTTTGTGGTCGGTTGGTTAAGAAGTTATTTATCCAACAGCAGGGTTATTCCAAGGGGGATTGGGTGTCAGTCAGAATATCTGTTATTATAGTGTTGAAGGCTAAGCTTTAGTCAATGAAGAGCATGCTCGCGTAGTTCCTGTGGTGCTCCAGTGGCTCAGTGCTGTTTGAAGAGCTATGGTGATGGCGTCCTTAGTGGACCAATTTGCTATATAGTCAAACTGGTGAGGATCAACTGAGGGAGGGATTGTATCCCTGATATCACAGATGCTGTAAAACACGAATAAAAAATAAGAGTGGACAGAGCTACTGCCACTGACTTCCGCGTGATGGTGCCGTCTTGGGAAAAAAAAACATTATTTGGACAACGTCGGTGGGCCCAATTAAAAAGCCTAACGGGCCATAGTTTGCCCATGTCTGGTCTAGGATATTGTCGCCTCTGTTGTGGCATTTCACGTACACTGGATAAACTTATGCAGAACAGTCTTTAAACATGCTTGGTTGAAGTCACCGGCAACAATAAGGACTCCATCGGGGTGATCTGGCTGCTGTTTGTTTACAGTCGCTAGCAGGAGGCTAAGTGCCGTTCTAACATTGGTATCTGTTGGGATGTAAACAGCAATTACAATGACTATCGTTAGCTCCATTGGTAGATAGAAAGGCACAGAACGGCCAAGAGCTCTATATCAGGAGAACAAAGAGTGCAAATAATCCTCCTGTTGCAGCACCAGACATTGTGTATGTACACACAATTTTCCTTGTAACTCAAATATAATGTATGTTGGGGCACTGGTATGCCAAGATATTACTGTATACATTTGCATGCTAAATTGGTATACCTTTATAATATAATAGTTGTTTGAAGTTTTTCTAAGTTCTTTGTGACCTCCTGGTTGAGTCATCACACTCTTGGAGTAAGTTTAGCCCACCGACCACTCGGGGGAAGGTTTGCCACTGTTCCCAGTTCTCTCCATTTGTGGATACTGAATCTCTGACAGTGGTTCGCTGCAGCCCGAAATCATTGGAAATGGCTTTGTAACCTTTTGCAGACTGATAGATGGCCATCACTTTTTTCGGATTTAGCCTACTTTACTTTGTCTGACACATTGTATTTAAGTTTAATTAAGTTTATGTTTTTCCTGATTCACACGTGGTGGTGGTAATCATGGGCGGGTGTGGCCACTGAAATTTAACTCCACTTTCCTACAATTGTGATTAGTCACAGTTGCTTTGTGATTTAACAAAGGGGGACAATTACTTTTTCACAGAACGCCAGACAAGTTTTTTTTTTTTTTTAATTTGTCATTTAGAATTGATAGGTCTGAAAATACAACTTCATGAGCAGGTTAAGAACGAGTGAGATAAATTTAAATAGGAAATAGGTTTATTACCGGACTGCTTGATGGTTGGAGAATGCTCCGACAGCTGTGAACCTCTCACAGCCTGCCTAGCTCACAATTCTCTCTGACTGAACTCTAGGTAAGTCTTTATATAGGAACTCAGGTTAATGTTTCTAAAACAGTGATGTATTTCTAAAACAGTGATGCATGACAGAGTTTATGTAAACAAAACTTTGAGCTAATATGGTTAGACATTAGCAGGTTTAAGTTGTATGCAAACACGATATTTTTATAGCTCACACAAACTGCTGCCGCCTATCTTATATTGCGCGTCTCAAACGGTTACAAAGTGAGTTGGCCATATTCCACAATACAAGGAAACAATTGCAAGGCCAGCTAGTTAGCTATCTTACAATTCGTGGTGCGAACAAACAATTGCAAGGCCAGCTAGTTGGCCTATCTTAAATTCCACTGTCTTAACAAACACTTGTAAAACCAGTTTCGCCACATTGGCTCGACATGAACAAACAATTATTAAGCCATTTGGCCGGTCTACCCCAATAGAATCTGCATTTTGTATTTCCTTGCATTGTCTCTGTGCCATACTGAAATTGGAATGGTGATCTGAAACCCTTGTGTGTGGCAAATAACAAAAATACAGGAATCAGGAAGAGTGCAAATATTTTTTCTTTGCACTGTACATAACTTTTCACACAATTTTTTTGTGTGATTCTTTCCCTTAGGTACCGTAACTTTGACCAGCCTCATCGATTTTATGTTGCTGATGTCTATACAGACCTCACTCCTCTCAGCAGGTTTCCATCACCAGAATATGAGACGTTTGCTGAGTACTACAAAACCAAATACAACCTGGATTTGTCCAACCTGAACCAGCCACTATTGGATGTTGATCATACCTCATCCAGGTTTGTGATACAGAAATACCATTTAGAATTAATGTTCAGGTTTGACATGCCAAACGATGGACATTAGTCTCTTTTTAGCAGGTTGCATTCCCTTTGATGCCATTATGGCAGCTAAGTTAAAGTACAGAATAAACCTGCTATTAGCTTTGTTCTTTTTCAAACTCCACAATGCCACATGCTCTTTTTCTGTGATGGGTTTTTTTTGGAAGACAGACAGAAAAAAAAGAGACACAAGAGAGACTGAGACTCTCAGGGTCAACTCTCACACCAGCTTGCTTTATTACAAGAAAAGACATCCTCTTGTTATCCGACTATTTTTTCGAGAATCATAGGCGCCGTTCAAAGCGGCAGCAAGTTGCAGTAGCTCCTTAAGCCCTCACTCGTTATGTTTTTACAGTTTTTTTACAGCTTTTTTAACCTTTGTCTTTGTTTTATTGTCTCTTAA
>NC_135520.1:13470677-13473177 GCF_051989575.1 Stigmatopora nigra
CAGACACAGACAGACAGACACAGACAGACACAGACAGACAGACACAGACAGACAGACGCAGACAGACAGACGCAGACAGACAGATGCAGACAGACAGACGCAGACAGACAGACGCAGACAGACAGACACACAGACAGACACACAGACACAGACAGACAGACAGACAGACACACAGACAGACACACAGACACAGACAGACAGACAGACAGACAGACAGACAGACAGACAGACAGACAGACAGACAGACAGACAGACAGACAGACAGACAGACAGACAGACAGACAGACAGACAGACAGACAGACAGACAGACAGACAGACAGACAGACAGACAGACAGACAGACAGACAGACAGACAGACAGACACACAGACAGACACAGACAGACACAGACAGACACAGACAGACACAGACAGACACAGACAGACACAGACAGACACAGACAGACAGACAGACACAGACAGACAGACAGACAGACAGACAGACACAGACAGACAGACACAGACAGACAGACACAGACAGACAGACACAGACAGACAGACAGACACAGACAGACAGACACAGACAGACAGACAGACACAGACAGACAGACACAGACAGACAGACACAGACAGACAGACACAGACAGACACAGACAGACAGACACAGACAGACAGACACAGACAGACAGACAGACACAGACAGACAGACACAGACAGACACAGACACAGACAGACAGACACAGACAGACAGACACAGACAGACAGACACAGACAGACAGACACAGACAGACAGACAGACACAGACAGACAGACAGACACAGACAGACAGACACAGACAGACAGACACAGACAGACAGACACAGACAGACAGACACAGACAGACAGACACAGACAGACAGACACAGACAGACAGACACAGACAGACAGACACAGACAGACAGACACAGACAGACAGACACAGACAGACAGACACAGACAGACAGACAGACACAGACAGACAGACAGACAGACAGAGACAGACAGACACAGACAGACAGACACAGACAGACAGACACAGACAGACAGACACAGACAGACAGACACAGACAGACAGATACAGACAGACAGACACAGACAGACAGACACAGACAGACAGACACAGACAGACAGACAGACACAGACAGACACAGACAGACAGACACAGACAGACAGACACAGACAGACAGACACAGACACACAGACAGACAGACACAGACAGACAGACACAGACAGACAGACACAGACACACAGACAGACAGACAGACACAGACAGACACAGACAGACACACAGACAGACACACAGACACAGACAGACAGACACAGACAGACAGACAGACAGACAGACAGACAGACACACAGACACAGACAGACAGACACAGACAGACAGACACAGACAGACAGACACAGACAGACAGACAGACAGACAGACAGACAGACAGACACACAGACACAGACAGACAGACACAGACAGACAGACACAGACAGACAGACACAGACAGACACAGACAGACACAGACAGACACAGACAGACAGACAGACAGACAGACAGACACAGACAGACAGAGACAGACAGACAGACAGACACAGACAGACAGACACAGACAGACAGACACAGACAGACAGACACAGACAGACAGACACAGACAGACAGACACAGACAGACAGACACAGACAGACAGACACAGACAGACAGACACAGACAGACAGACACAGACAGACAGACACAGACAGACAGACACAGACACACAGACAGACAGACACAGACAGACAGACACAGACACACAGACAGACAGACACAGACAGACAGACACAGACAGACAGACACAGACAGACAGACACAGACAGACAGACACAGACAGACAGACACAGACAGACAGACACAGACAGACAGACACAGACAGACAGACACAGACAGACAGACACAGACAGACAGACACAGACAGACAGACACAGACAGACAGACACAGACAGACAGACAGACAGACACAGACACACAGACAGACAGACACAGACAGACAGACACAGACAGACAGACACAGACAGACAGACACAGACAGACAGACACAGACAGACAGACACAGACAGACAGACACAGACAGACAGACACAGACAGACAGACACAGACAGACAGACACAGACAGACAGACACAGACAGACAGACACAGACAGACAGACACAGACAGACAGACACAGACAGACAGACACAGACAGACAGACACAGACAGACAGACACAGACAGACAGACACAGACAGACAGACACAGACAGACAGACACAGACAGACAGACACAGACAGACACAGACAGGCAGACACAGACAGACAGACACAGACAGACAGACACAGACAGACAGACACAGACAGACAGACACAGACAGACAGACAGACACAGACAGACAGACACAGACAGACAGACACAGACAGACAGACAGACACAGACAGACAGACACAGACAGACAGACACAGACAGACAGACACAGACAGACACAGACAGACAGACACAGACA
>NC_135520.1:13478177-13493177 GCF_051989575.1 Stigmatopora nigra
CACAGACAGACAGACACAGACAGACAGACACAGACAGACAGACACAGACAGACAGACACAGACAGACACAGACAGACAGACACAGACAGACACGACACAAACAGACACGACACAGACAGACACGACACAAACAGACACGACACAGACAGACACAGACAGACAGACACAGACAGACAGACAGACACAGACAGACAGACACAGACAGACAGACACAGACAGACACAGACAGACAGACACAGACAGACAGACACAGACAGACAGACTCAGACAGACAGACACAGACAGACATACACAGACAGACAGACACAGACAGACAGACACAGACAGACAGACACAGACAGACAGACACAGACAGACAGACAGACAGGCAGACACAGACAGACAGACACAGACAGACACAGACAGACAGACACAGACAGACAGACAGACACAGACAGACAGACACAGACAGACAGACAGACACAGACAGACAGACACAGACAGACAGACACAGACAGACAGACACAGACAGACAGACACAGACAGACAGACACAGACAGACAGACAGACACAGACAGACACAGACAGACACAGACAGACACAGACAGACACAGACAGACAGACACAGACAGACAGACACAGACAGACAGACACAGACAGACAGAGACAGACAGACAGAGACAGACAGACAGACACAGACAGACAGACACAGACAGACAGACAGACACACACAGACAGACAGACAAACACAGACAGACAGACAAACACAGACAGACAGACAGACAAACACAGACAGACAGACAGACAAACACAGACAGACAGACAGACAAACACAGACAGACAGACAGACAGACAGACAGACACAGACAGACACAGACAGACACAGACAGACACAGACAGACACAGACAGACACAGACAGACACAGACAGACACAGACAGACACAGACAGACACAGACAGACACAGACAGACACAGACAGACACAGACAGACACAGACAGACACAGACAGACACAGGCAGACACAGGCAGACACAGGCAGACAGACAGACACAGATAGACACAGATAGACAGACAGAGACCGACAGACAGACTGAGACCGACAGACAGACTGAGACCGACAGACAGACTGAGACCGACAGACAGACTGAGACCGACAGACAGACTGAGACCGACAGACAGACTGAGACCGACAGACAGACTGAGACCGACAGACAGACTGAGACCGACAGACAGACTGAGACCGACCGACAGACTGAGACCGACCGACAGACTGACTATGACCGACCGACAGACTGACTGAGACCGACAGACAGACTGACTGAGACCGACAGACAGACTGACTGAGACCGACAGACAGACTGAGACTGACAGACAGACTGAGACCGACAGACAGACTGAGACCGACCGACAGACTGACTGAGACCGACAGACAGACTGAGATCGACAGACAGACTGAGACCGACAGACAGAATGAGACCGACAGACAGAATGAGACCGACAGACAGAATGAGACCGACAGAGACAGACTGAGACCTACAGAGACAGACAGACCGACAGAGATAGACAAACAGACAGACCGACAGAGAAAGACAGACAGACCGACAGAGACAGACAGACAGACAGACAGACAGACAGACCGCCAGAGACAGACAGACAGACCGACAGAGACAGACAGACCGACAGAGACCGAAAGACCGACTGAGACCGAAAGACCGACTGAGACCGAAAGACTGACTGAGACAGACAGACAGACTGAGACAGACAGACTCAGACAGACAGACAGACAGACATACAGACACACAGACAGACAGACTGAGACAGACAGAGACTGAGACAGACAGACTGAGACAGACAGACTGAGACAGACAGACTGAGACAGACAGACTGAGACAGACAGACTGAGACAGACAGACTGAGACAGACAGACTGAGACAGACAGACTGAGACAGACAGACTGAGACAGACAGACTGAGACAGACAGACTGAGACAGACAGACTGAGACAGACAGACTGAGACAGACAGACTGAGACAGACAGACTGAGACAGACAGACTGAGACAGACAGACTGAGACAGACAGACTGAGACAGACAGACAGACTGAGACAGACAGACTGAGACAGACAGACAGACAGACTGAGACAGACAGACTGAGACAGACAGACTGAGACAGACAGACAGACAGACTGAGACAGAGAGACTGAGACAGACAGACTGAGACAGAGAGACTGAGACAGAGAGACTGAGACAGAGAGACTGAGACAGACAGACAGACTGAGACAGACAGACAGACTGAGACAGACAGACTGAGACAGACAGACTGAGACAGACAGACTGAGACAGACAGACTGAGACAGACAGACTGAGACAGACAGACTGAGACAGACAGACAGACAGACAGACAGACAGACAGACAGACAGACTGAGACAGACAGACAGACTGAGACAGACAGACTGAGACAGAAAGACTGAGACAGACAGAGTGAGACAGACAGACTGAGACCGACAGAGACCGACAGAGACCGAAAGAGACCGACAGAGACCGACAGAGACCGACAGAGACCGACAGAGACCGACAGAGACCGGCAGAGACCGGCAGAGACCGGCAGAGACCGGCAGAGACCGGCAGAGACCGGCAGAGACCGGCAGAGACCGGCAGAGACCGGCAGAGACCGGCAGAGACCGGCAGAGAACGGCAGAGAACGGCAGAGAACGGCAGAGACCATCAGAGACCGGCAGAGACCGGCAGAGACCGACTAAGACAGACCGACTAAGACAGACCGGCAGACTGACAGGCAGACCGACAGGCAGACCGACAGGCAGACCGACAGGCAGACCGACAGGCAGACCGACAGGCAGACCGACAGGCAGACCGACAGGCAGACCGACAGAGACCGACAGGCAGACCGACAGGCAGACCGACAGAGACCGACAGGCAGACCGACAGGCAGACCGACAGAGACAGACAGGCAGACCGACAGAGACAGACAGACAGACTGAGACAGACAGACACACAGACTCAGACAGACAGACACACACACAGACTGAGACAGACAGACAGACACACAGTCTGAGACAGACAGACAGACACACAGACTGAGACAGACAGACAGACAGACACAGACTGAGACAGACAGACAGACAGACACACAGACTGAGACAGACACACAGATTGAGACAGACACAGACAGACAGACACAGACAGACAGACACAGACAGACAGACACAGACACAGACAGACAGACACAGACAGACAGACACAGACAGACAGACACAGACAGACACAGACAGACACAGACAGACACAGACACAGACAGACAGACACAGACAGACAGACACAGACAGACAGACAGACACAGACAGACACAGACAGACAGACACAGACAGACAGACACAGACAGACAGACAGACACAGACAGACAGACAGACACAGACAGACACAGACAGACAGACAGACACAGACAGACAGACACAGACAGACAGACAGACACAGACAGACAGACACAGACAGACAGACACAGACAGACAGACACAGACAGACAGACACAGACAGACAGACACAGACAGACAGACACAGACAGACAGACACAGACAGACAGACACAGACAGACAGACACAGACAGACAGACACAGACAGACAGACACAGACAGACAGACACAGACAGACAGACACAGACAGACAGACACAGACAGACAGACACAGACAGACAGACACAGACAGACAGACACAGACAGACAGACAGACAGACAGACACAGACAGACAGACACAGACAGACAGACACAGACAGACAGACACAGACAGACAGACACAGACAGACACAGACAGACAGACACAGACAGACACAGACAGACAGACAGACACAGACAGACAGACACAGACAGACAGACACAGACAGACAGACACAGACAGACACAGACAGACACAGACAGACACAGACAGACACAGACAGACACAGACAGACACAGACAGACACAGACAGACACAGACAGACACAGACAGACACAGACAGACAGACACAGACAGACACAGACAGACACAGACAGACACAGACAGACACAGACAGACACAGACAGACACAGACAGACACAGACAGACACAGGCAGACACAGACAGATAGACAGACAGAGATCGACAGACAGAGATCGACAGACCGACAGATAGACAGACAGAGACCGACAGACAGACTGAGACAGACAGACAGACACAGACAGACACAGACAGACAGACAGACACAGACAGACAGACAGACAGACAGACACAGACAGACAGACACAGACAGACAGACACAGACAGACACAGACAGACACAGACAGACAGACACAGACAGACAGACACAGACAGACAGACACAGACAGACAGACACAGACAGACAGACAGACAGACAGACAGACAGACAGACACAGACAGACAGACACAGACAGACAGACAGACAGACACAGACAGACAGACACAGACAGACAGACAGACAGACAGACACAGACAGACAGACACAGACAGACACAGACAGACAGACACAGACAGACACAGACAGACAGACACAGACAGACAGACACAGACAGACACAGACAGACAGACACAGAAAGACAGACACAGACAGACAGACACAGACAGACAGACACAGACAGACAGACACAGACAGACAGACACAGACAGATAGACACAGACAGACACAGACAGACAGACACAGACAGACAGACACAGACAGACAGAAACAGACAGACAGACACAGACAGACAGACACAGACAGACAGACACAGACAGACAGACACAGACAGACAGACACAGACAGACAGACAGACACAGACAGACAGACACAGACAGACAGACACAGACAGACAGACACAGACAGACAGACACAGACAGACAGACACAGACAGACAGACACAGACAGACAGACACAGACAGACAGACACAGACAGACAGACACAGACAGACAGACACAGACAGACAGACACAGACAGACAGACACAGACAGACAGACACAGACAGACAGACACAGACAGACAGACACAGACAGACAGACACAGACAGACAGACACAGACAGACAGACACAGACAGACAGACACAGACAGACAGACACAGACAGACAGACACAGACAGACAGACACAGACAGACAGACACAGACAGACAGACACAGACAGACAGACACAGACAGACAGACAGACAGACACAGACAGACAGACAGACAGACAGACACAGACAGACAGACACAGACAGACAGACACAGACAGACAGACACAGACAGACAGACAGACAGACAGACAGACAGACACAGACAGACAGACACACACAGACAGACAGACACAGACAGACAGACAGACAGACACAGACAGACAGACAGACACAGACAGACAGACAGACAGACAGACAGACAGACACAGACAGACAGACAGACAGACACAGACAGACAGACACAGACAGACAGACACAGACAGACAGACACAGACAGACAGACACAGACAGACAGACACAGACAGACAGACACAGACAGACAGACACAGACAGACAGACACAGACAGACAGACACAGACAGACACAGATAGACAGACACAGACAGACACAGACAGACACAGACAGACACAGACAGACAGACACAGACAGACAGACAGACACAGACAGACAGACAGACACAGACAGACAGACAGACAGACAGACACAGACAGACAGACACAGACAGGCAGACAGACAGACAGACACAGACACAGACAGACAGACACAGACAGACAGACAGACACAGACAGACAGACACAGACAGACAGACACAGACAGACAGACACAGACAGACAGACACAGACAGACAGACACAGACAGACAGACACAGACAGACACAGACAGACAAACACAGACAGACAGACACAGACAGACAGACACAGACAGACAGACACAGACAGACAGACACAGACAGACAGACAGACACAGACAGACAGACACAGACACAGACAGACACAGACAGACAGACACAGACAGACAGACACAGACAGACAGACACAGACAGACAGACACAGACAGACAGACACAGACAGACAGACACAGACAGACAGACACAGACAGACAGACACAGACAGACAGACACAGACAGACAGACAGACACAGACAGACAGACACAGACAGACAGACACAGACAGACAGACACAGACAGACAGACAGACACAGACAGACAGACACAGACAGACAGACACAGACAGACAGACACAGACAGACAGACACAGACAGACAGACACAGACAGACAGACACAGACAGACAGACACAGACAGACAGACACAGACAGACACAGACAGACACAGACAGACACAGACAGACAGACACAGACAGACAGACACAGACAGACAGACACAGATAGACAGACACAGACAGACAGACACAGACAGACAGACACAGACAGACAGACACAGACAGACAGACAGACAGACAGACAGACACAGACAGACAGACAAACACAGACAGACAGACACAGACAGACAGACACAGACAGACAGACAGACACAGACAGACACAGACAGACAGACACAGACAGACACGACACAAACAGACACGACACAGACAGACACGACACAAACAGACACGACACAAACAGACACGACACAAACAGACAGACACAGACAGACAGACAGACACAGACAGACAGACAGACACAGACAGACAGACACAGACAGACAGACACAGACAGACAGACACAGACAGACAGACACAGACAGACAGACACAGACAGACAGACTCAGACAGACAGACACAGACAGACATACACAGACAGACAGACACAGACAGACAGACACAGACAGACAGACACAGACAGACAGACACAGACAGACAGACACAGACAGACAGACACAGACAGACAGACAGACAGGCAGACACAGACAGACAGACACAGACAGACACAGACAGACAGACACAGACAGACAGACACAGACAGACAGACAGACACAGACAGACAGACACAGACAGACAGACAGACACAGACAGACAGACACAGACAGACAGACACAGACAGACAGAGACAGACAGACACAGACAGACAGACAGACACAGACAGACACAGACAGACAGACACAGACAGACAGACACAGACAGACAGACACAGACAGACAGAGACAGACAGACAGAGACAGACAGACAGACACAGACAGACAGACACAGACAGACAGACAGACACACACAGACAGACAGACAAACACAGACAGACAGACAAACACAGACAGACAGACAGACAAACACAGACAGACAGACAGACAAACACAGACAGACAGACAGACAAACACAGACAGACAGACAGACAGACACAGACAGACACAGACAGACACAGACAGACACAGACAGACACAGACAGACACAGACAGACACAGACAGACACAGACAGACACAGACAGACACAGACAGACACAGACAGACACAGACAGACACAGACAGACACAGGCAGACACAGGCAGACACAGGCAGACACAGGCAGACAGACAGACACAGATAGACACAGATAGACAGACAGAGACCGACAGACAGACTGAGACCGACAGACAGACTGAGACCGACAGACAGACTGAGACCGACAGACAGACTGAGACCGACAGACAGACTGAGACCGACAGACAGACTGAGACCGACAGACAGACTGAGACCGACAGACAGACTGAGACCGACAGACAGACTGAGACCGACAGACAGACTGAGACCGACCGACAGACTGAGACCGACCGACAGACTGACTATGACCGACCGACAGACTGACTGAGACCGACAGACAGACTGACTGAGACCGACAGACAGACTGACTGAGACCGACAGACAGACTGACTGAGACCGACAGACAGACTGAGACTGACAGACAGACTGAGACCGACAGACAGACTGAGACCGACCGACAGACTGACTGAGACCGACAGACAGACTGAGATCGACAGACAGACTGAGACCGACAGACAGAATGAGACCGACAGACAGAATGAGACCGACAGACAGAATGAGACCGACAGAGACAGACTGAGACCTACAGAGACAGACAGACCGACAGAGATAGACAAACAGACAGACCGACAGAGAAAGACAGACAGACCGACAGAGACAGACAGACAGACAGACAGACAGACAGACCGCCAGAGACAGACAGACAGACCGACAGAGACAGACAGACCGACAGAGACCGAAAGACCGACTGAGACCGAAAGACCGACTGAGACCGAAAGACTGACTGAGACAGACAGACAGACTGAGACAGACAGACTCAGACAGACAGACAGACAGACACACAGACAGACAGACTGAGACTGAGACAGACAGACTGAGACAGACAGACTGAGACAGACAGACTGAGACAGACAGACTGAGACAGACAGACTGAGACAGACAGACTGAGACAGACAGACTGAGACAGACAGACTGAGACAGACAGACTGAGACAGACAGACTGAGACAGACAGACTGAGACAGACAGACTGAGACAGACAGACTGAGACAGACAGACTGAGACAGACAGACTGAGACAGACAGACTGAGACAGACAGACTGAGACAGACAGACTGAGACAGACAGACTGAGACAGACAGACTGAGACAGACAGACTGAGACAGACAGACAGACTGAGACAGACAGACTGAGACAGACAGACAGACTGAGACAGACAGACTGAGACAGACAGACTGAGACAGACAGACAGACAGACTGAGACAGAGAGACTGAGACAGACAGACTGAGACAGAGAGACTGAGACAGAGAGACTGAGACAGAGAGACTGAGACAGACAGACTGAGACAGACAGACTGAGACAGACAGACTGAGACAGACAGACTGAGACAGACAGACTGAGACAGACAGACTGAGACAGACAGACTGAGACAGACAGACTGAGACAGACAGACTCAGACAGACACAGACAGACAGACAGACACAGACAGACAGACACAGACAGACAGACACAGACAGACAGACACAGACAGACAGACACAGACAGACAGACACAGACAGACAGACACAGACAGACAGACACAGACAGACAGACACAGACAGACAGACACAGACAGACAGACACAGACAGACAGACACAGACAGACAGACACAGACAGACAGACACAGACAGACAGACACAGACAGACAGACACAGACAGACAGACACAGACAGACAGACACAGACAGACAGACACAGACAGACAGACACAGACAGACAGACACAGACAGACAGACACAGACAGACAGACACAGACAGACAGACACAGACAGACAGACACAGACAGACAGACAGACAGACACAGACAGACAGACAGACAGACAGACACAGACAGACAGACACAGACAGACAGACACAGACAGACAGACAGACAGACACAGACAGACAGACAGACAGACAGACAGACAGACAGACACAGACAGACAGACACACACAGACAGACAGACACAGACAGACAGACAGACAGACACAGACAGACAGACAGACACAGACAGACAGACAGACAGACAGACAGACAGACACAGACAGACAGACAGACAGACACAGACAGACAGACACAGACAGACAGACACAGACAGACAGACACAGACAGACAGACACAGACAGACAGACACAGACAGACAGACACAGACAGACAGACACAGACAGACAGACACAGACAGACAGACACAGACAGACACAGATAGACAGACACAGACAGACACAGACAGACACAGACAGACACAGACAGACAGACACAGACAGACAGACAGACACAGACAGACAGACAGACACAGACAGACAGACAGACAGACAGACACAGACAGACAGACACAGACAGGCAGACAGACAGACAGACACAGACACAGACAGACAGACACAGACAGACAGACAGACACAGACAGACAGACACAGACAGACAGACACAGACAGACAGACACAGACAGACAGACACAGACAGACAGACACAGACAGACAGACACAGACAGACACAGACAGACAAACACAGACAGACAGACACAGACAGACAGACACAGACAGACAGACACAGACAGACAGACACAGACAGACAGACAGACACAGACAGACAGACACAGACACAGACAGACACAGACAGACAGACACAGACAGACAGACACAGACAGACAGACACAGACAGACAGACACAGACAGACAGACACAGACAGACAGACACAGACAGACAGACACAGACAGACAGACACAGACAGACAGACACAGACAGACAGACAGACACAGACAGACAGACACAGACAGACAGACACAGACAGACAGACACAGACAGACAGACAGACACAGACAGACAGACACAGACAGACAGACACAGACAGACAGACACAGACAGACAGACACAGACAGACAGACACAGACAGACAGACACAGACAGACAGACACAGACAGACAGACACAGACAGACAGACACAGACAGACACAGACAGACACAGACAGACACAGACAGACACAGACAGACAGACACAGACAGACAGACACAGATAGACAGACACAGACAGACAGACACAGACAGACAGACACAGACAGACAGACACAGACAGACAGACAGACAGACAGACAGACACAGACAGACAGACAAACACAGACAGACAGACACAGACAGACAGACACAGACAGACAGACAGACACAGACAGACACAGACAGACAGACACAGACAGACACGACACAAACAGACACGACACAGACAGACACGACACAAACAGACACGACACAAACAGACACGACACAAACAGACAGACACAGACAGACAGACAGACACAGACAGACAGACAGACACAGACAGACAGACACAGACAGACAGACACAGACAGACAGACACAGACAGACAGACACAGACAGACAGACACAGACAGACAGACTCAGACAGACAGACACAGACAGACATACACAGACAGACAGACACAGACAGACAGACACAGACAGACAGACACAGACAGACAGACACAGACAGACAGACACAGACAGACAGACACAGACAGACAGACAGACAGGCAGACACAGACAGACAGACACAGACAGACACAGACAGACAGACACAGACAGACAGACACAGACAGACAGACAGACACAGACAGACAGACACAGACAGACAGACAGACACAGACAGACAGACACAGACAGACAGACACAGACAGACAGAGACAGACAGACACAGACAGACAGACAGACACAGACAGACACAGACAGACAGACACAGACAGACAGACACAGACAGACAGACACAGACAGACAGAGACAGACAGACAGAGACAGACAGACAGACACAGACAGACAGACACAGACAGACAGACAGACACACACAGACAGACAGACAAACACAGACAGACAGACAAACACAGACAGACAGACAGACAAACACAGACAGACAGACAGACAAACACAGACAGACAGACAGACAAACACAGACAGACAGACAGACAGACACAGACAGACACAGACAGACACAGACAGACACAGACAGACACAGACAGACACAGACAGACACAGACAGACACAGACAGACACAGACAGACACAGACAGACACAGACAGACACAGACAGACACAGACAGACACAGGCAGACACAGGCAGACACAGGCAGACACAGGCAGACAGACAGACACAGATAGACACAGATAGACAGACTGAGACCGACAGACAGACTGAGACCGACAGACAGACTGAGACCGACAGACAGACTGAGACCGACAGACAGACTGAGACCGACAGACAGACTGAGACCGACAGACAGACTGAGACCGACAGACAGACTGAGACCGACAGACAGACTGAGACCGACAGACAGACTGAGACCGACCGACAGACTGAGACCGACCGACAGACTGACTATGACCGACCGACAGACTGACTGAGACCGACAGACAGACTGACTGAGACCGACAGACAGACTGACTGAGACCGACAGACAGACTGACTGAGACCGACAGACAGACTGAGACTGACAGACAGACTGAGACCGACAGACAGACTGAGACCGACCGACAGACTGACTGAGACCGACAGACAGACTGAGATCGACAGACAGACTGAGACCGACAGACAGAATGAGACCGACAGACAGAATGAGACCGACAGACAGAATGAGACCGACAGAGACAGACTGAGACCTACAGAGACAGACAGACCGACAGAGATAGACAAACAGACAGACCGACAGAGAAAGACAGACAGACCGACAGAGACAGACAGACAGACAGACAGACAGACAGACCGCCAGAGACAGACAGACAGACCGACAGAGACAGACAGACCGACAGAGACCGAAAGACCGACTGAGACCGAAAGACCGACTGAGACCGAAAGACTGACTGAGACAGACAGACTGACTGAGACAGACAGACAGACTGAGACAGACAGACTGAGACAGACAGACTGAGACAGACAGACTGAGACAGACAGACTGAGACAGACAGACTGAGACAGACAGACTGAGACAGACAGACTGAGACAGACAGACTGAGACAGACAGACTGAGACAGACAGACTGAGACAGACAGACTGAGACAGACAGACTGAGACAGACAGACTGAGACAGACAGACTGAGACAGACAGACTGAGACAGACAGACTGAGACAGACAGACTGAGACAGACAGACTGAGACAGACAGACTGAGACAGACAGACAGACTGAGACAGACAGACTGAGACAGACAGACAGACTGAGACAGACAGACTGAGACAGACAGACTGAGACAGACAGACAGACAGACTGAGACAGAGAGACTGAGACAGACAGACTGAGACAGAGAGACTGAGACAGAGAGACTGAGACAGAGAGACTGAGACAGACAGACTGAGACAGACAGACTGAGACAGACAGACTGAGACAGACAGACTGAGACAGACAGACTGAGACAGACAGACTGAGACAGACAGACTGAGACAGACAGACTGAGACAGACAGACTCAGACAGACAGACAGACAGACAGACAGACAGACAGACAGACAGACTGAGACAGACAGACTGAGACAGAAAGACTGAGACAGACAGAGTGAGACAGACAGACTGAGACCGACAGAGACCGACAGAGACCGAAAGAGACCGACAGAGACCGACAGAGACCGACAGAGACCGACAGAGACCGACAGAGACCGGCAGAGACCGGCAGAGACCGGCAGAGACCGGCAGAGACCGGCAGAGACCGGCAGAGACCGGCAGAGACCGGCAGAGACCGGCAGAGACCGGCAGAGACCGGCAGAGACCGGCAGAGACCGGCAGAGAACGGCAGAGAACGGCAGAGAACGGCAGAGACCATCAGAGACCGGCAGAGACCGGCAGAGACCGACTAAGACAGACCGACTAAGACAGACCGGCAGACTGACAGGCAGACCGACAGGCAGACCGACAGGCAGACCGACAGGCAGACCGACAGGCAGACCGACAGGCAGACCGACAGGCAGACCGACAGAGACCGACAGGCAGACCGACAGGCAGACCGACAGAGACCGACAGGCAGACCGACAGGCAGACCGACAGAGACAGACAGGCAGACCGACAGAGACAGACAGACAGACTGAGACAGACAGACACACAGACTCAGACAGACAGACACACACACAGACTGAGACAGACAGACAGACACACAGTCTGAGACAGACAGACAGACACACAGACTGAGACAGACAGACAGACACACAGACTGAGACAGACAGACAGACAGACACAGACTGAGACAGACAGACAGACAGACACACAGACTGAGACAGACACACAGATTGAGACAGACACAGACAGACAGACACAGACAGACAGACACAGACAGACACAGACAGACAGACACAGACAGACAGACACAGACAGACAGACACAGACAGACAGACACAGACAGACAGACACAGACAGACAGACACAGACAGACAGACACAGACAGACAGACACAGACAGACAGACACAGACAGACAGACACAGACAGACAGACACAGACAGACAGACAGACACAGACAGACACAGACAGACAGACACAGACAGACAGACACAGACAGACAGACACAGACAGACAGACAGACAGACACAGACAGACAGACAGACACAGACAGACACAGACAGACAGACAGACACAGACAGACAGACACAGACAGACAGACAGACACAGACAGACACAGACAGACAGACACAGACAGACAGACACAGACAGACAGACACAGACAGACAGACACAGACAGACAGACACAGACAGACAGACACAGACAGACAGACACAGACAGACAGACACAGACAGACACAGACAGACAGACACAGACAGACAGACACAGACAGACAGACAGACAGACAGACAGACAGACACAGACAGACAGACAGACACAGACAGACAGACACAGACAGACAGACACAGACAGACAGACACAGACAGACAGACAGACAGACACAGACAGACAGACACAGACAGACAGACACAGACAGACAGACACAGACAGACACAGACAGACACAGACAGACACAGACAGACACAGACAGACACAGACAGACACAGACAGACACAGACAGACAGACACAGACAGACAGACACAGACAGACAGACACAGACAGACAGACACAGACAGACAGACACAGACAGACAGACACAGACAGACACAGACAGACACAGACAGACACAGACAGACACAGACAGACAGACACAGACAGACAGACACAGACAGACAGACACAGACAGACACAGACAGACAGACAGACAGACAGACAGACAGACAGACAGACAGACACAGACAGACACAGACAGACAGACACAGACAGACAGACACAGACAGACAGACACAGACAGACACAGACAGACACAGACAGACAGACACAGACAGACAGACACAGACAGACACAGACAGACAGACAGACAGACAGACACACACAGACAGACAGACAAACACAGACAGACAGACACAGACAGACAGACACAGACAGACAGACACAGACAGACAGACACAGACAGACAGACACAGACAGACACAGACAGACAGACACAGACAGACACAACACAGACAGACACGACACAAACAGACAGACACAGACAGACAGACAGACACAGACAGACAGACAGACAGACAGACAGACAGACAGACAGACAGACACAGACAGACA